>NW_027506427.1:0-57500 GCF_021521415.1 Bidens hawaiensis | reverse complement strand
AATTTTCCCATGCTCAACCAGGAGGGATGCCTGTAGTTGATTTGCTTCCACTAGGCTTTGAATAGTCTTAGATTGCTCTGCCACGATCCGCTCTAGTGAAGCTATTCTCTCTGAGTCTGAAGTAGGCGTAGGCGAGACATCAGAAGCAGGCGTAACCGCAGGTGGTACCATACCTGATAACCCTGCAGTAGTAATGACTGTTGACTCTACAAATCGTGCAGTAACCACCGACTGAGTAAGCGTTGGAGGTGGTAGAGACACAATTTCCGGAGTCGACGTCTGGATAGTAGTGGTAGATGGAATGCCAGCAGACGATGTAGCCACCACGGGAACATCCGCAGCGCTTGTACTTGTAACCTGTACAGAAGGAGGAACGATAGACATACCAAACAGTGCAGCCGGAGCGAAACGTACTATCCTTGAAGTCTCTCCAGCTCCCAATCCTGCACCTGTCCGTTCCCGTCTTGAACGTCTTATCAGCTTATGTATGTCTTCTTCCTCTTCTGACTCATCATCATCCTCCGTTCTCTTTCTTTTTCCAAACGTTCTCTCTCGAGACACCATCAACCGTCTCCCTTCATCCATGATCTCATCCAAATCTGAGTCAGCCATCGACGTTGCTGCTCTAGTAACACTCACACCCGAACCTTGTGCAGCAGAGACCTGCACCTCTGCATGTGTATCAACCTGATCCATATCAAAATAACCTTGACCTCCAAAGACAGCATCAAGATCTATATCCTCTACAGCCGACACGACAGGCACAACAGATGCAGCTTGAGTTGCTCTTGCCTGTCGCGGTTGAGGATCTCTGAACTCGTCCCCACCAGCAGGAACATACTCTGGGTTGATTAAAAACCCAAACAGTGGAGTATGCCTCGGACGCAGCTCAGGCTTGCTCCTCGCACTCGAAGTGCGGCATTGAGCAAAGATACGCTTGCTCACTGACTCCACGTATCTGATCGGTCGTCTCTGAGGTAGATTCGGAGCCACATGGTTCAATATCATTTGAATGAAACGTGGATACATAGTGAACCGCTCACGAGCCATCGCTCTCCTCTGCCTGTCAATCTCGTAGAAGACCATCTGACTAAAACTGTAGCGTTTATTGTAAGTCAGTGCAGTCATTGCGGACTGCATGGTCGCACCCATACCGTCAGTGCCCGCCTTCCTTCCTGACATGCAAACTATCATGACGTGCATAAGGAAGCGCCACTGATCAAGCAGAAAACCCTTCCGTCTTTGTGTATCGCCTAATGGACCAGAATAGCCCATTCGGAGAAACGCTCCATCACGAAACGGAGCCACAAACTCAGTTGGGTCGTCCCTCGTCTCTTCTCCAAACTGTAACGCCACCCGGATCTGTTCAGAATTGAACTGAACCACTTGATTGTTCACAGTCGCTCGCATGACCGGGGGCTCAACACGACAATCGTATTCTACCGACTGCCAAAAGTCTTCGATATTCGGTAAGGATATCGGCAGAGTTGTAGTGATAGCATGAAAAATCTTCGAGCGTATGAGGAAAGTAATAATCTCGCGGTAATCCTCAACGCCGCTCGCTTCCGGGTCAAGAGTGATGTACATATTGTGACCCGGGAAAAACTGCCTTTGGTTGTCACCGTCGTCTCCACCTGCACCTCCAGTACCAGCTACTGCGGCCATATCTGCAACAAACGAACCAAGTTAGTTAAACATTAAAACTTAGCACAAGTTCGCTTATTACCATGAGCGAAGTTGTGATAAACTCATTATAGGCGAAGTTAAAGGTGGGGCGAAGTTGGGAACAACTTCACTTCAGCTTTAAGTTCGTCTATTTAACATTAAGTAAAATTGATCTAGGCGAAGTTAAGGTTAACTTCGCCTTATCACAACATCGCCTCAGGTGAAGTTAATGACAACTTCGCCTCAGGCGAAGATAAGCCTCAGGCGAAGTTAAGGATAACTTCGCCTAAACCTTAAGTTCGCCTGAATGTGAATCGGCGACAGTAAGGTTTATGGAACAACGTGCAGGTGATGATTCGGCTAGTTTAGACGATTAATTACTCTTAAACACAAAATTTTTAAGGACATGTTGACGATCAGTATGGTTATGAACACGTAACAACAAGTTTTGAAAATCGGTTTTTAAATTCCGATGGTCCGAGGTTTCGAAATCGGTCCAAACGACCCCTGTTAAGCATGAATGAACATGGAATATATGATAAATCGACATCTCGAACCTTGAATCGGTATGAAATCTGAGAAAAAAAGAATAACAAAGTATCGGATTGAACGATAAGTTCGCCGGATATATCGGATAAGTTCGCTGATTGAAAATAATGAACAGATTTGACGTTAAGTATCCCTTATATAGGGGATCTGTTGTACAGGAGAAGTTACAGATAACTTCGCCTAGGCGAAGTTATCCACAACTTCGCCTGTTCAACAACATCGCCTAAAATTTCAAAATTTAACCCTTAAAATTTTAACAGTTATCAATTAAGTTATAAATTTTCCTTGAAGAAATAAATGACATGATCAATTCTAAGTAACCAGTTAAACATCATAAAACTATCTAAGTACAAAAACTTAAAAAATTTAAAGTATAAGGGATCAAATTTCAATCTAGTTAGGGACTACCACGTTTTTAGAAAAGATCCGAACAAGAATCATACTAATTACGTGACTGTCACATAGATCCGTGTTTAGCTGTATTATAACATATAGAGACAGGTTGTAAGCAGGTATAACTTAAAGTGGTTTTCATCGTTTCTGTGATACGAGTTAGGTTCAATTAAGCCTCAAAATTTAAGTGGGCAACAACTCAGAGATTTTGATACCTCCTATCTATTCTCAAAGCGTATTTGGCTTTCCCCAAGTCACCTCGAATTGACTTCGACCCATAGTGTCTGATTAAACTTGTAAGTATTCTTGATCTGCTTCCCGTTCTTCTCTCTTACTCAATGATTGTGAAGTCTTGATTTTGTCATCTCTAAAATGTTTCAATAACTCAATTTTTTTTTTTAAATAAACATAGACTTCAAAGTAGAAATTTACTGCAAGTCCCGAATCTGGATCACTGCAGTATCTTGAAACGCTATCTTCACGGGAATCAGAACACTTACGGGCTCGTGTATGACTGGGTAATCACTTTTCTGCCTATCATGCGGAAAGATATATATGAAGACATGCAAAACTCTTAAGGAGTTTCCACGTAAAATCAAGTAAATTTAGTTTGTATCACATATACTTTTACGCACCATTAAAAAGTTACCTTGACATACAATGACTGTTCTAATGCCTTTTAAGCCTAATAACTTCACTAGTTAAGCACACATAATCAGTATATTTATCATTTTCCAAGGTTGGATCAATTTTCTGTTAAACATAGCAAATGAACTTCTTACGAAGTGGTAGACTTGAAAAGTAATTTCATTTCCCAGAAAAATTTTGAATTCTATCGCCCCGATCGATTCAAAGTCTTCAGGTAAACGGCTATCTCGAAGATCCAATGGATCAGCAGGACCGACCACATACTAGTATGTGTCCTTCTAACTAATTATGATCGACAAATTTTCAGCGAAAGAATAAAAAGTCATCATAACCGCTCCGGTCACTTTCAGTCATCTGGTTAATGGCTATCCTCATATTCTACAAGTAGAAATAAGGACCAAACATATCCTAAGACATGTCCTTCAAACTGAGGTAACCGATATCATTTTAAGCGATAGTGACACATTTTTTTTTTATTAAACATTTAAAAACATGATTACTAGGGATTGATCATCCCATTCAGTTCAATAAGGTTTTGAAATCTGGATTTGTCAAACGCTTTAGTATATAAATCAGCAAAGTTATCAAGCGTATCCACCTTTTCAAGAACAATCAGTTTCTTCTCAGCACAATCCCGTATAAAATGATGACGTATGTCAATATGTTTAGTTTTACTGTGTTTCACGGGATTGTTAGTTACTGAGATAGCAGCTGTGTTATCAATGCAAATAGGAGTAAGTAAGAAATTCAGACCATAGTCGCGCAGCTGTTGCTGAATCCAAAGAACCTGAGAGCAGCAGTTGGATGCTGCCATGTATTCTGCCTCACAGGTTGAAATTGCGACGGAAGTCTGCTTTTTGCATTGCCATGACACCAATCTGCTACCAAGAAACTGACATCCTCCGGTTGTTGACTTCTGACTCTGATTGCACCCTCCATAATCAGAATCCGTGTAAGCGACCAGCTCCAAGTCTCCTCCTCTCGGGTACCACAACCCCAGCTTCGGCTTGCCCTTGAGATACCGTAGTATCCTCTTTGCACCTTTCAAATGAGAATCTTTC
Source organism: Bidens hawaiensis (assembly GCF_021521415.1). Lineage (NCBI taxonomy): Eukaryota > Viridiplantae > Streptophyta > Magnoliopsida > Asterales > Asteraceae > Bidens > Bidens hawaiensis. The sequence goes on along the minus strand of NW_027506427.1, from coordinate 53,184 downwards.
GGATTTGCCTGAAAACGTGCACAAAGACAAACAGCAAACATTATATCAGGCCTAGATGCAGTTAAGTACATTAAAGAACCTATTATTGCCCGATATTGAGTTGGGTCCACATCTGCATCACCGTCTACTTCAGCACCCAATTTGTGATTGACGCAGATTGGAGTATCATATGGAGAACTATCCTCCATCTTGAAGCGCTTGAGCACATCGTGAACATACTTCGTCTGATGAATGAACATTCCGTCCTTCTTCTGATCAACCTGCAATCCTAGAAAGAAAGTTAGTTCACCCATAGCACTCATTTCAAACCTTCTCTTCATGACGGCTTCAAACTCTTGACACATGGAGACTTTTGACGCAGCAAATATAATGTCATCCACGTAGACTTGTACCAGCAGGAAGTCGCTTCCATCTCTTTTGAAGAACAACGTGCTATCTATTTTCCCTCTTTCAAAACCATTCTCGAGCAAGTAATCCGATAAAGTTGAATACCAGGCACGAGGTGCCTGATGTAATCCATACAACGCCTTGCTCAACTTGTACACGTGATCTGGAAAGTCTGGGTCAGGAAAACCCGGAGGTTGCTCGACATACACAACCTCATCAACTTTCCCATTCAAAAACGCACTCTTCACATCTAGCTGAAACACCTTCATCTTTTCATACGCAGCAAACGCCAAAAACAATCTTATGGCTTCCAACCTGGCGACAGGAGCGAACACTTCGTTATAATCAATCCCCTCTTGCTGATTAAAACCTTTAACGACCAGCCTCGCCTTGTTTCTTATAATAATCCCCTTATCATCTCTCTTGCACTTAAACACCCATTTTGTGCCTATCGCATGCACATTCTTTGGTTTTTCAACCAAAGTCCAAACTTCCATCTTCTCGAATTGAGCGAACTCTTCTTGCATGGCTTCGACCCACGAGCTGTCCTTTAAAGCCATTTGATAATTCTTCGGTTCAATCTGGCTTATAAAGCAGGTGTACAGGCATTCATTGATTATTCCTGTCTCCTTAATGCTTGTATAAACACAGGTGTGTTCATTCAAGCTACTTCTCGTTTGGACACCTGAGGACACATCACCAATCACATTATCCAAAGGGTGATCTTTATGAATTCTCGTGGTCGGAACAGAACCGACATGCAAATTATCTTCCAGATTAGAAGAGAGCTCGTCAATGGTTGTTTCTGGCTGAGAGTGAAATGGATTGATAAATTCTTCTTCAGTTGAGGCAGCAGGGGTATCGATAGAGTTTGATGTGGAAGGTTGACATTTATCAATCAGCTGTCTTTGCAATAGATTTTCTTCCTCATCAAGTATCATCTTCGTCGCAACTCTTTCTTCTTCTTCAGAAATTTCCAAATCCGGTATGTTAAAAGACTTAAAAAGCTTAACATAGTCGAAAAGCTCAGCAGGTCCATTGCTTGGTTTTGGCGGTTGGTAACTTGTGATGTCGGTGTTACACACCACCTCCACCTTGCAGGTCGAAGTATTGAAGACACGTCTGTTGGGAGTCCCAACAACATAACCGACTAAGATTCCTTCATCGGCTACTTCACCAAATTTAGAGTTTGTCTTCAAAATCGAACAAGGGGACCCGAATGGTTCAAGACCACTCAAGTTGGGCTTCCTTCCATGCATAAGCTCGTAACATGTTTTACCAAGTCTCTTAACAGTTAACACTCTATTCAGAACATAGCAGGCTGTAGCAACTGCTTCAGCCCAGAACATCACAGGAAGCTTTGAATCTGCCAGCATAGTTCTGGCTCCTTCAATTAAAGTTCGGTTCTTCCTTTCAGCCACTCCATTCTGTTGCGGAGTATACGGAGCGCTGTATTGGTGTTCAATTCCTTTCTGAAGACAGAAGATCTCCATCTCAAAATTTTTGAATTCCGTGCCATTGTCACTCCTGATGAACTTAACTGTTTTACCCATGACGTTCTCAACTTTGGTAATCAAATTCTTCACCATTTGAGCCGTCTCATCTTTCGATTTCAGAAAATATACCCACGAATATCGCGAGTAGTCATCAGTGATCACCAAGCAGTAAGAAGTACCTCCTAGACTTTTTGCATAAACAGGACCGAAGAGATCCATGTGAAGCAGTTCTAGAGTACTGGCAATAGAGTTGACCTTCTTGGTGAGATGGGATTTCTTGTGTTGCTTTCCCTTCTTGCATGCTATACATTTGTCTTCAAAGTTAAAACTTTTCAAGGGAACGCCCATCACAAGTCCATTCCTGACAATGTGGTTCATCTTTCGAAGATGAATGTGCCCCATTCTCCTGTGCCATAGTTCGGATTCCGATTCGCTTGCTTTCGTCATTAAACAAGATTCTTCCGTGGCCATTTCAGTAGACCTCATATCCATCACATAAGTATTTGTATCACGTGGAGCTTTCATCACTATCCACTCGTCTGGTATCTGAAAACCAGGCTTCAACACGATCGCCTCATTCTTCGTGAAATGAACAGTGTAATCTTTATCACAAATCTGCGACACACTCAGCAGATTGTGCTTCAACTCTTCTACAAAGTTCACATTCTCAAGTGTCATTCTTCCATTGGACACCGTTCCTCTTCCAGTAATTCTTCCACCGCTTTCACCGGCAAAACTAACTCTCGCTCCTTTAACAGGTTTTAAGTCGTGCAACAAGTATTTGTTGCCCGTCATGTGCCGGGAACAGCCGCTATCTACAATCCAAAGACTGTGGGCAGCCCTGTTCAACTGTTCCTGCACAATAAAGCAAAGGATTAGTTTCTAGGGACCCAAGACCAATTGGTCTTGGATCTATACATCCCATACTTCTGCTTTCCAAAGTTAGCATCTGGATAATTCCTGTCAGTCCTATTAGGAAATCTCCTTGGAAATTGAGTGTGAGGCCTTCCAAACCTATGTGTATTGAAAGTATTATATCTTGCGGTTTGGTTATTAGCATTGTTAAACTGAGGTTTGTTTATGTGAAAACCTGAATTAGTTACATTTCAAAATTTTGAATGGTTTTCATTTTTAATAGTATTAACATTACCATTAGGCTTATGCTCAGTTTTAATAGGCCTCACACCTCTGAATCTCGGAGTCAGAGGGCAATTTGCAACAAGATGTCCTAACTTATTACACCTAAAACAACACCTATGCTCCATTTTCTTTTCAAAGGTTGTTTTGGATGTCAAGGTTGTGTTACCGGCCGTTCGTCTCACATAAGGTGGGACGTACGGGTTGAGTGGAGTATTCCTTTTATAAGTTTTATCTTTTTCTCCACCAGTGGGTAACACTACCATCTCTTTTGTCTTACCCGATTCGGACAACTTATCCGAATCTGATGAGACTGGACTTACAACAGAAATTTTCACATTTGAAACAGGCGAACTCGTTTCGCCACTACTATCACTTGGTTCTTTACTCGTAACCTTGATTGGAACTGTCTGAGGAACTTCAAAATCAACAGATTTCTGAACACTAGGGTTATAAGTATAATTGTGGTTATAAGGTGGTGGAACCTCGTGATAACCAATTCCTCCCCTCTTCGCAGAGGTACCTTGATCACTAACGAGGTGATCAAGAATAGCTGAGGAATTTCTGAACTGCTCAAGTTTTTGGTTCAGTTCCACCACTTTCACCTGGTGGTCAGCAATCTGCTTTTCTCGTTCAGCAATCAGTTTAGTCTTTTCTTCTAAAACCTCATAACTTAGATCGATTACTTCAATTTTCTCAGCAAGTTTTGTTTTTAAGCTTTTAACGTCTTTTTCACACGCTTTTATTTTAACTTTGTAACTGTTTTCTCTTGCTTTCATAAAGTGATTATCTTCTTTAAGAGTTTTAAATTCAGCATCTAAACGAACATACTGATCACTTATGGTAGCAAGTTGCTCAGACACATTCTCACATTTAGTACAAATAGGTTTAGAACTTACCTCGGAGGTTTGATCCTTGTTATCTGCCATGAAAGCTTTTTCCTTACCAGTAGCTTTCTCTTCTCCGGTAATCTTCTCACATTCTTCATTCTCAACCTTAGCCATGTTTGCTTGCTCACTAGTTTCATTCGAATGCAGGTTCCAGTTGTATTCACCTGCTTCTCTGGACATCATGGCATTGATTTCTTTACTAACCCCAGTGTGCTGTGCAGACCGGCCTTGACCACGTTTAACTCGCTCGTTTCTGCACTCTTTGGCAAAGTGCCCGTTTTGTTGACAGTTATAGCACCTCACCTTAGACTTGTCGAACCCTGGCCTGCCACCAACAAACTTTCTCCCCGTCTTTCGCATAAACTTCTTCACTCTCCTCACTATCATGGCCATCTGCCATTGTAAATCCATTTCCTCCAGATCATCAGCATCGATCTGGTCATAGTCTTCATCCAGCATCGCTGGATCAACAACCTTTCCTTGAATATAGTTTTCATATGAAGCAATAAACGAAGCATAGAGGCCAAACTGCTCTTCAGTGGATTTGACGCTCATTGGCATCTTAGAGTAATTATTGCTTGAGGAACTTGAAGATCCACTACTCTTGCTTGCTGTCTGTTGAGTACCACTTGATCCACCCGCAACAAAGCAAACATCCCCATTTGAGTTTACTGACACATGCCCCTCCTGTGAAGAATTTGAACCCGACTCGCTTTTAGAGTAGTAGGCGGCAGAATCAGTCTTTGAACTTGAACCGGAGTTTACTTTAGCACCGTACATGCCTGGATCTTGAACCTGATCCATAGATGTTTCTTTTCTTACCATATTAAGCTCAAACGTTCTGAGCTTGTTGACAGTGGTTTCAAGATCATAAGAAGTCCTTGTCTTCCCGCATCAGTACAGTATACATCTCCCATTTTGGTGGGAGAGCATCGAGAAGCTTTTCCACAATCTCTTCTTCTCGGTAGGAAATGGAGTAGTTACTCAATTCAGTCATTAGATGATAATATCGAGTGATAATATCATCAAGAGATTGGTTCTTCAAGTACTTAAAGACTGAAAATTGAGTTTTGAGCAACTTTATCTTTGAAGCCCGAATACCTATATTTCCTTCAAAACTGTTTTCAAGAGCTTCCCAAAGCTCTCTAGCTGATGTATACTTTCTGAACGTATGGAGGATCTCCTGTGGAAGAGCCATTGTGATTGCAGCATGGGCCTTGCTCTCGGCCTCATACATCTTCTTCTCCTCCTCTTCCATTTTACTGTATTTCTTGATTTGGTCTCGACCCTCATACTCCATGACTGGTGGAATATATCCATCTTGGATGCATACCCACATTTTCGCATCCTGGTACTTTACATATTGGATGAACCGATCCTTCCACGCGACAAAATCGGTTCCCTTCAGCAACCTTGGGGCCTTTGTAGCTGACCCCGCTTCAACTTCCATCTTTACAAGCTCCGAAATGTTGATCGACGACATCCTTCTTGAAGACTAAGAAACCCGAAAAATTCTGACTAGGCGAAGTTAAAAAATTTCCTCTGAACAGTACTGTAGGCGAAGTTAAGGATAACTTCGCTTAAGTGATAACTTCGCTGGATCTTTCTTAAATTCGCGTGACTGGGCGAAGTTGAGAATAACTTCGCTTAGGGTAAGCGAACTTAGGAAGTAGGCGAACTTGAAGAGAACTTCGCTGAGTTAGGTGAACTTGAAAAGGTAGGCGAAGTTGTGAATAACTTCGCTTCTCCTTATATCTTCGCCGAAACCCTACGTATCCTGACGGCAACTTCGCCTGATGAACAGCAACTTCGCCTGATGAACAACACAGTTTCTGCAGATCTGTAAAACTGATTTTAACGAGGTTTTCGACGCTTTAAAGGCTTGAACACACTGGTAGGAGGCTAGAAAGAGCAAAAACACCAAAAACTCGTCCCGTGAATAGTCGAAATGGGACTAATTCTACACCCGCGTGAATATCCCGAACCACACAATCGAGCAAAAGCTCTGATACCAATTGTAGGTTCCCTAGACGGATCACACGAGATATCCCGATATACACAGGTGCGGAATCCTTGTGTAGATCGTTACGGACGTAGAACACAAACACACGAACACACGAATACGAATCAAACACACGTTATATATTAACTCAAACACACGTGATATAATCACAGTTACAGACTCTCGATCACTCGAACAACCTTAAACACTCAACTGAACTACCAAACTATCAACCCTAAACAAGTCCGTAACCTAGGACTTAAATACACGACAGCTTCGCCTCAGGCGAAGTTGTCCATAACTTCGCTTGTTCAACAAGTTCGCCTAGGCAAACTTGTTGACAACTTCGCTTGAACAAACAAATACATAAACAATATTACAGACTCGATTACAGACACTAGACATATGAACTACTGACATTTATGCACCAACACACATTTAATAATTCGATTCATTTTCAATTAGGCCTTGCTCTAGCTTCTTTAGGGGTTATTACTTCTTTGGTAGCTCAACACATGTACTCTTTACCCGCTTATGCATTTATAGCACAAGACTTTACTACCCAAGCTGCGTTATATACTCATCACCAATACATCGCAGGATTCATCATGACAGGAGCTTTTGCTCATGGAGCTATATTTTTTATTAGGGATTACAATCCAGAACAGAATGAGGATAATGTATTGGCAAGAATGTTAGAACATAAAGAAGCTATCATATCTCATTTAAGTTGGGCCAGCCTCTTTTTGGGTTTCCATACCTTGGGACTTTATGTTCATAATGATGTCATGCTTGCCTTTGGTACTCCGGAAAAGCAAATCTTAATCGAACCTATATTTGCTCAATGGATACAATCTGCTCATGGTAAAACTTCATATGGGTTCGATATACTTTTATCTTCAACGAACGGCCCGGCATTCAATTCGGGTCGAAGCATATGGTTTCCAGGTTGGTTAAATGCTGTTAATGAGAATAGTAATTCACTATTCTTAACAATAGGTCCTGGAGACTTTTTGGTTCATCATGCTATTGCTCTGGATTTACATACAACTACGTTAATCTTAGTAAAAGGTGCGTTAGATGCACGTGGTTCCAAGTTAATGCCAGATAAAAAGGATTTTGGTTATAGTTTTCCGTGCGATAGCCCAGGACGAGGTGGTACTTGTGATATTTCGGCTTGGGACGCATTTTATTTGGCAGTTTTTTGGATGTTAAATACCATTGGATGGGTTACTTTTTATTGGCATTGGAAGCACATTACATTATGGCAGGGTAATGTTTCACAGTTTAATGAATCTTTCACTTATTTGATGGGCTGGTTAAGAGATTATTTATGGTTAAACTCTTCACAACTTATTAATGGATATAATCCTTTTGGTATGAATAGTTTATCAGTCTGGGCATGGATGTTTTTATTTGGATCTTGTTTGGGCTACTGGATTTATGTTTTTAATTTCTTGGCGTGGATATTGGCAGGAATTGATTGAAACTTTAGCATGGGCTCATGACACCTTTGGCAAATTTGATTCGTTGGAGAGATAAACCGGTGGCACTTTCCATTGTACAAGCAAGATTGGTGGGATTAGCCCACTTTTCTGTAGCCCGTCGTAGAGCTACCAAATGGAGTCCTGAACTAGCTGCTACTTGTGAAGTATGGAAGGAGATCAAATTTGAATTCGCTGCAGTGGATACTATTGATTAAATTCCAAGCAACGGATACTTTAGATAAGGATAAGAAGATATAACGTTCGTTCTCTTAATTGAATTTCAATGAAATTCGGCCCAATCTTTTACTAAAAAGATTGGGCCGAATCCAACATGTATATATTTTACATACTTATATAGATATAGAAAATTTCAAATAAAAACTCGAAGACTAAACAACTAAAATCTTTCTATTTTTATATTGGATACACAATGAATCCTATGGATCCTTAGGATTGGAATATTCTTTTAGATCCTGTAGTTTCCCTGGATCGAGACAGGTATCACAACTCTTTCTACCCATCCTGCATATTGTCCTTTTTGTTCCGTATTCGTATTGTAATAGAAACTTAACTAATTATTAGTTATTAAACGAGATTTTACGAAAAAATTGTTCGTAGGTTTGTGGAGAAAACAAATCCTTTTTTCAATACTCACACTTCTTATTAGTTAATAATTCTAGTGATTGTATTTATATGCTTATTCCTGATAGGAAATACAATATTCAAAATTCAAATAAATGGTTTTTCTTTTCGTCGAATGACTATTCATCTATTGTATTTTCATGCAAATATGGAGCAATAAAACTATATGAAAAGATGTTGGTTCAATTCGATCTTATTTAAGAAGGAGTTCGAACACAGATGTAGGCTAAGTAAATCAACGGGCAGTCTTGGTCCTATTGAAATTGAAATTGAAAATGCCAGCGAAAGTCAAGATCCGAATACAAATGATACGTATAAAAACATTCAGAGTTGGAGTGGTCATGACAATTACAGTAATGTTGATCTTTCTTTTGGCGTCAAGGACATTCGGAATTTCATCTCTGATGATACTTTTTTAGTTAAAAAGAATAATGGGGACATTTATTCTATATATTTTGATATTGAAAATCAAATTTTTGAGATTGACAATGATCCTTCTTTTGGTAGTGAACTAGCAAGTTCTTTTTATCGGAATTCTAGTTATCTGAATAATGGATCTAAGAGTAAGAATCCCGACAATGATCCTTCCATGAATGATCCTTCCATGAATGATACTCAGTATACTTGGAATAATCACATGAATAGTTGCATTGACAGTTATCTTCACTCTCAAATCTGTATCGATAGTTACACTGTAAGTGGTAGTGACAATTCCAGTCACAATTACATTTCTAGTTCCATTTGTGGTGAAAGTGAACGCCATGTAGGAAAACTGGAGTTCCTTGGCCATCTCCTCAGCAGAGTTTTTCTTCCTCAGAGTCTTCAACTATGGCGAAGTTTGCAGTTTGATTCCCAATGTTAAGCGCAGCCATCTGATCTTCCCACGAGAACGTTTGAGCAACCATACCTCTCTCACCATTTCCCGAACTCCCTCCAACATCATCCTGAACATTTCCAACTGGAACCAATGCCCTCTCCGTATTTCCATCCTTAGCTGGATTAGTGCATTCACGAGCAAAATGACCCGGCCCGTGACAGTTGTAACACCTGAGGGTCTCTTTGTTAAACCCCACCTTTTGATTATTGGGCATGTTCCAATTATTTCTACCCGTCCTCTTAGTAAACTTCTTGGCACGGAAAACTGCCATGGCAATCTGCCACGAGATATCCATTTCTTCAACATCGTCTGGATGAATCTGATCTAGCTCAGCAGTAACCACCGGTTGAACTATGTCTCCGGCCAGAAAAGCGTGATAACAATTCATGAATCCCGCCATTAAAGCGATATTCTCTTGAGTTTCTTTAGGTATGGTGGGGATCTTGTTGGGGTTTAGACTAGGAGTAGTTTTGCCAAATTCATTTGTGGACTGGCCAGATTTGGTGAAAAACGCTGGAGCTGGATTAGGTGAATTTGATAAGGATGATTGACCGAGGGTGGATGAAAACATCTGGAAGTTTCCCTATGGTGATTGTTGAGTGGGCTTGAACAATGAAAAACTGTCTTGAGACATGAGAGCACTGTTTGAAGCAACGTTATAACCAGCAGCACTATAAGAACTAGCATGATTTATTGCCCATTGTTTATCATCCATGTCGCAGGCTTTAATGGTGGCAATCATTTCAGTCATGCTCATTCTGTTAAGATCTTTGGTCTTCTTAATGACTGCAACATTCATGTCCCAATTTTTCGGTAGAGAGTTTACTAACTTGTTGTTAATTTCTGAGGTTTGCAGAAATATCCCAGCAGTTCTCATTTCAGTTACAAGGGATATAAACCTCTGAAGTTGAGATTCCAATATCTCTCCCAGAACGTGATTCAACATATTAAACTTTTGTCGCAACAAATCTTGACGGCTTCTCTTCATATCCTCATTTCCCTCATATACTTCTATCAGTGCAGCCCACAGCTCTTTAGCAGATTGAAGTTCTCTAAATTGAAGGCCAATCTCAGGTGAGAGTGCCATGGTAGAGTAGAGAGGGCTTTCTCATCTTCTTCAACTTTAGCAAAGTCATCATCATCATATTGAGCAACTGGTTTCACAAAAACCTCATCAGAACCAGCCTTTTGATAAACAATTCTTTGAGGTCCCCTTACAATGCTTCTCCAAATTTTCGCATCTTTCATTTTGGCATAGTGTTCGAAACGGAATTTCCATTCACTGAACCCCTCGTGGGATAATAAATGGGGTATACGAGTAGCAGTGCCCATGATGGAGTCAAGTTCTTGGTGAAGTGATGAGTTGATGGAATTGCTGCCATTAGTTAACTGGGCCATTGTAATTGATTGCTTTGGTCCAATTAAAAGTTAAATCCAATATCTAAGTCCAAGAAAGCAAGCCCAAACTAACAGTCTGGGTTGAATATGCTGAGACACGTTGACCGAGAACCTAGAGTCAACCGAGAACTAAATGTTGACCAAACTTTTGACCGAGAACTCAGTTGGTTGACCAAGATCGACCGAAAACCACTCTTTTTCACCAATTCCTTGACCGAAAACCACCCTTGGACGAGAACTCAATGTGTTGAGAATTATGTAAGCCGAAAACCTGTTGTAACAACTTTCCAACTAATGTGGGATTCGATTTAATTTTCAAGTCAAACCAAATTTTTATCCAAAAATAGACTAATCTTTCTACTCTGAACACTGCCTCGCTTGAAATATTCACCAAACCTTGTAAATAATATCCTCGAATCGCTGATATCACAATAACGAGCCTGAATTCGTCAAATGCTCTGATACCATTTGTAAGTCCTGAATCTGGATCACTACAATATGATATCAACTAAACGAGTATTGGTGCGGAAAACCAACACGCGGTGATTCAAGAACACGAATAACACAGTAAAAGTAACACGGAATTTGCTTCAAAACACATGTATATTATTGAAAACGTCGGGTGCTTAAGCACTTACAATACTTGATAAATAATACTAGGAATGAACAACACTCTAGTTCTGCTCACTCTCTGCTAATGTGAACAACCCTTACCCTATACATTACATGAACTATATATAGGGAAACCAAAACACCTAGGCCCACATAAACCAAATGCCCACCGAGATCCATAAGGATCTCGGTTTACATACATAGCCCAACAGTAAACCCAACATACATAGAACTAAGTACAAACCACCAAATATGGACCCAACAGATGAAAGCTGCCTAAGACCGTCAGAAGTCGTATGCTAATAAGCGGCGACGACCAATTGAGTTTAACGTTGGTGATAATGTGATTCTCAAGGTCTCGCCTTGGAAAGGAATTATCCGTTTTAGGAAAAGGGGAAAGTTGAGTCCAAGGTACATTGGACCATTTAAGATTGTAGATCGCGTGGTTAAAGTAGCTTACATGCTAGATTTACCCGAGGAGTTAGAAGGGATTCATTCAACCTTCCATGTTTCTCATTTAATAAAATGTCTAGCTGATGACACATCTCACATGCCCTTGGTAGATATTGAGGTTTATGAATGGTTGAAATACATTGAGCAACCTAAAGAGATAGTTGATCGCAAAGAGAAGCAACTTCGTCACAATGTTATACCCTTGGTGAAGGTGATATGGAAACATCGCAAAGGATCGGATGCTACATGGGAAGTTGAAGAAGAGATGCGCAAGTTTTACCCAGATTTGTTTTAGTAATAGTTAGGTTTCGGGGATGAAACCTCTTTAAGGAGGAAAGACTTGTAACATCCAAGAATTTATAATAATAAATAAATGAAATATATTGTTCGTTAAACGTGTGTTAATATTTAATTAAGATTAAATATAACAAGGAGTATGGACTTGGGTGGGAAAAGATGGAATAAGGGATGGGATGGGATAGGCCTTAGGTCCATGGGCTTAAGAGAGTATAAATACTACCTTAAACATCCATAAAACCCTCATTTCTATCCATCTTATTCTCTACACACTCAAAACACACACATGCACCACCATATACAGCCGCAAGAAGAGGAAGAATATACAAGGCCAAACCAAGCTAAATCTCGATAAATCTTAGCTATACAAACAAGATATAAGATTATAGTTCATAACCAAGCTAAATCGTAACCAAAAAAAGAGTAAAGGTATGTTCTTTATCTTTAAAGGTTAGTTTTTATGAATGGTTTGTCATGAAACTTAAACATAGAGTAGATCGGGTCTAGATAAATCATAAAGTTGCAAACTTGATGACTAAAATGGACTTAACGAACTTATGTTGATGAACGGCTCATAAAGAAACCCTAGATCTAGCTTGACCATTTTTAGCCACAAAAGGTCTAAGCTTTAGGGTCACACGGGCCAAGTTTTAACTGAAAACGGTTAAGGGAACGTTTGTGGTTAATGCCAAAACATATTAGGGTGTTAAGGACAAGAGATGTAATGATAAAGGTGATAAAAAGGACCAAATGTTACAGCCCGTTCGAATAGAATCCAAGAACTCGAATACAATCATATGGTCGATTACAATGGAGTAGTCGAATACAACGGGAAACTCGAATACATTTGTTGTATTTGATTACAAGTTAAATCTGAATATAGTCCTATACTCGGATACAATAAGATTCAATTACAATGCTCAAACTCGAATACATTATACACATTCGTATACTTTACTAGACTCATATACAATGTGTATGTTCGAATACATAGAACATGTTCGATTACAGTATAGATAGTTCGAATACAATGGCCCTCAATGAATACATTAGATATGTTTGGATACATAGACAGACTCGCATACACTATACTTAACCAATTACAAAATGTATTCGATTACAATATACACGTTTGGTTACACTAATTACATTCGAATACATGGGCATAGTCACATACATAGTAAGACCCGAATAGACATAAATATTCGAATACACGATATAACTCGCATACAATAGACCATTAGAATACACTAGGAAAATCGTATACTATATGGAATTCAAATACATGCATACACTTGCATAATCACATACATTCGAATACACACAAGCATTCGAATACATGGTATGGTGGATGCTTGCATGATCTTTGAAACCCTTAGGATATGAATGCATTCCATTGACATAGACCCACATTTCCAAACCCAGAAAACAAACGAAATTCTAGGATCCCTCCTCGGGGCAAATTTTATGCATACCTCTTCTGGTTGATCCACGCCATACTCTATTCTAGTAAGATGATACACACTAGCTAATAGTCCGCCCGGTGCTACATCATAGGCGCATTGGGAGCGGAGATAATTGTAACCATATACATATAAAATGACAGCAATGGAATGCCAATCCTCGGGTTTCAAAGATCATATACATATAAAATGACAGCAGTGGATGATGCGGTATCCTGTTTTGATAAGGGGCTTCGAGAAGCCATCGAAGACATAGTTGTATGTGAAGGCCTGTTCTTTGGTGATCTTCAGTGGCGACTTGCATCTTTACCGATGCGCTTGGGGGGTTTAGGCCTTCTTTCGGCTCATGATGTTGGGGTTTATGCTTTTGTAGCGTTGAGGGCTCAGTCTTTGAAGCTACAGAATCACATCTTAAGGAATAGCGGAGTTGTCGACCTGGACTCAGACTACGTGCAGGCCCTGGAACGCCTAAATGGCGCTCTCCCAGACTTTGACATTGGCGGTTTCTCTAATAAGGACACTGCCCCACCAAAGCCTCAAAAACCTCACAGGGGTATCTCCTTTAGCTGGTTTGAGGGATAATGGGTTTGTAGCTGGGCAAGCAATGAAAAGGGCTGAAACGAAGAAGGTGGAGAAACATGCTAAAGCCTGCGAAGAGAACCAACATGTTTTTGTCCCTCTGGCTTTTGATACCTTTGGCTCCTTGGCACCGGAAGTTATCCGTTTCCTAACCAGGGTCCAACGGTTTGTGCATAGCAATGTGTCGACTCCAAAGGGGCAGGGGTATGTCTTTAGCATGTTAGGGTTTGCAATTCAGAAAGGGGTGGCGGCGCAGCTTGTTGCCCGCCTACCTGCTATGTTGATGTAATATCTATGTTTCTATATAATGAAAAATGAGTTTTATTTTATTCAAAAAAAAATTATCTCCTTTCAAAAAAAATGAATGCAAGATTATCCTCTAATTGAACTGAAAAGAAAGAAAGAAGGATTTAACTAAGGAAATAGAGAAATGAACTTAATGTATTTGAATACAATAGGGTTTAGGGATAAATTATTCTAAGTAAATTGTAATCTAAAATAATACCATTAGAATAGACCAGACTTAGCCATTTTGGCTGAACTTGAATAATGTGATTAGGATGAGTATTGATACGTGTGATTAATATAAAATTAGCATAGCCCAGTTAAAGAAAGGGATCACTATTAACGGAGAACGTAACAGGATCCAGGTGAGTTTCTAGCCCCATTCCTTGTTATGTTTTTTAGACTGTGTGCACACTCAATGTGATAATTAATACACTTACCTTAAATGGTAAGTGTATGCCATGTATGGTTTATATGTTATTTATATATGTCTTGAATGTGAATGAAAGCTTGTCGGTACGTGAACGATCTTCGGATATTGCACGTATTGACAAGGAAGGTATGTATATGAAAGATAAATGCGAATGGCAGAAATATGTATGACACATGAGTATGTATGAATGATTAAGGAAAGTATATGTATATTACGGGCATGTACATACGGTATGTACGGAGATGGAGAAGTAAGGGATCAGACCCTAATAATATCTAAGATAGAGAAGGAAAGAGGGATCAGACCCTAATAAGATCTGAGATAGACAAGTAAGAGATCAGACCCTAATAATATCTGAGATAGAAAAGGAAGTGATTAGACCCTAATAATATATTAGATAGAAAGGACAGTAAGTATATAGTATAGAAGTAATAAAGTATGAAAGTATGTATGAATGTATGTAATGAAAGTAAATTAGTAAAGCACTTATTGTGTATCTGCGGGTGCATAATAGAATGTAAGTGTATGTATTGTATGATGTATGATTAACTAGAACTCACTCAACGTAGCTGAGTTTTAGTATGCACGCAGGTGATTAGAATGAGGCAGCTCGCTTGATGAGGACACACGGCATGG
This sequence comes from Bidens hawaiensis, assembly GCF_021521415.1. Classification (NCBI taxonomy): domain Eukaryota; kingdom Viridiplantae; phylum Streptophyta; class Magnoliopsida; order Asterales; family Asteraceae; genus Bidens; species Bidens hawaiensis. Next base: position 38,110 of record NW_027506427.1, on the reverse strand, counting down.
CATCTCAAGGAAATGTTATGATGTTTTAAAGACTATGTTTTATTTCTAAATGACTATGAATGATTGTTAAAAACAATATTTGAATGTTATGTAATATATTATGGTTGAAGTTTTTATATTCCGTGAAAGTTTTAATAAACTCTGATTTGTAGAATTGTGTTTATGAGCAAATCCAACGTCCAAGCAGGACACCAGGACTGGGCCTTACAAATTTTAAATTACCACTTGAATTAAACTATAAAAATTTCTTCACATCGTTTGCTTTTTGTGTTTTTAGCAATGATTTTTTAATATGTAACTACATTATCAAATAAAAAATATTTCAGATTATAAAAGATGTTTACCTATTCCTACAACAGTTTCAAAACCATGAGTTTCACCCTACACAAGTATATTGTCTTCCTACTCATCCTCAAATTCTTCCTACATATTTTCAATTTCTTCCAACACATTCATAAATTTTTCTTACACGTCTTCAAATTCTTCCTACATATATTCAATTTCATCCTATGCTACCATAATTTCTTGCTACACGTCTTCAAGTTCTTTCTACGTATCTTCAAATTCACACTACACATTTGCACATTCTTCCTACACACTACATTTTTTTCAATAAAATTGCATATACGCATGTATACGATACAAAACACTAAAATAAATAAATAAATAAAATACATACATACATACACGAGACCAACAAGATTCTCGAAATGCATAGATATCGTTATACAACAAACATCTCAAAAATAGTCTTACACAAGAAATCCAACATGATAATAATTAATAGGAAAATTGGTTTTTATTGGTCCCAAGTTCCAACTATCGTCTTTTGGTCACTGCCGGTCCCAACTAACGAATTGGCTAATGACGGTCCCAACTTTTAACGTATTTGTTCCTAACGGTCCACGACTAAAAGAATTCTAACGTCGTTAGTTTCAGGTCGCCGGAATAACGTTTTTGGCCGTGAAACACACATTTTTCCCGAAAACTCAACAATATTGTCTCAAACATCATGGTAACTTTGTATCATACCTTTAGGAACCTTTTTCTAGCAAAGGCCCCAATTATTGAGTTCACCGGAACCCTAGAACTATCGCTGGAATCAGTTGATGGTGCTTAAGTGATGGTGGTTGGTTGGCAGTTAGTCAATTGGTGGTGGTGGCAGTGTTCAGGTGGTGTTTTCAGGAAAAATATTGACTTTCTCATGCAAAAACGTTTTTCCGACGACCTGTAACTAACGGCGCTAGGATTCTGTTAGCCGAGGACTGTAAGGAACAAATACATTAAAAGTTGGGACTAGAGGTGCACAAATCGGTTTTTTTAAAAAAACCGGTTCGGTTATTAACCGGACCGGTTTTTTTCGTCCTGGAAAAAAACCGGTTCGGTTAATAACCGGACCGGTTAATAACCGGTTTTTGTGCATGAAAACCATAACCGGTCAAACCGGTTACGACCGGTTTGTGAACCGGTTAGAACCGGTTAATAAACCGGTTTTTTTATTAACCGGTTTTTTAATAACCGGTTAACCGGTTTTTTTTTTTTTTTTTTTTTAAATAACCATTATTTTTTCACAGTATAAACAAACCGGTAACTACAAGGCAAACCGGTAACTACAAGTATTAAATCGTTATCGCATATTCGTAACTCAAAAATACATAACTTTCATTTATAGCTTTTACATTAAAAATACAAACATTAAATCGTTATCGCATATTCGTAACTCAAAAATACAAACATTAAAGAATGCTTAGACACGATTACATTAACAACTTGCTGTTTCTTACTCATTATTTTCATCGCAACCCGATCCCGAGCTATTCCTTAGGTAATCGTCGTACGCGGCTTCTTCATCGGTCATTGGTTGAGTGTGTCCTTGATTGACCTCGTCTTCATACAAGCCCGCCTCATAGTCCATTTCCCCCTCGAGTGAGCGTTGATGTTGTGCCCTATCTAAAGCGTCCAAGTAATCCTTGTAGCAAATAGACATCTCTACAGCTGGTGGAGTGAGTCGAGTCCTCCTAATCGATATAACCCTGCCAGAAACAGAAAAAGCAGACTCCGAAGCTACCGTGGAAGCTTGGACCGTTAGTAAATCTTTGGCCATGGCGGCGAGGATCGGAAACTCATCCTCCTTACCTCTCCACCAAGCCAGCAAATCAAGACTTCTAAATTCATCTGGAGTCATGTGTTTCACAAAGTTGGTACCACCATACCTTCCAAGTTCACTGCTTGGGGTGTTTACCTTTTGACGTTTACCGGCGTCTTCCCAAATCATGTAGTACATCCCCATTTCAAGGTCGGTTTGGGATTGGGATTGGGCAACAGCTCTTAACGAGTCATGAATTTGGGAAGACGACCCGTATTTTGTAAGGTAAACATCATACATGTTAGACAAGGTGGTGTTGAAAGCATTCTTTAAAGTTTGGTTATAATAGGGGTTTTGATCGTCGTTTAACTCTAGCTCATCACAAATTTTTTCTATTAAAGCTTCAACACCACCAACATTTATGCAAGGGTTTAACGCAGCAGCACATGTCAAAACAGCGGGTAGTTGTTGAAAATATTTTCTAAATTTTTCTTTCATTTTTACACCCATATCAAAATAAGGTGCACCCCTACAATGAAGTTCACTCAACTTTGTGCACATGACAGCAATTTTTGGTAAAGCAATGGGGCTTGTTGGATAGTAAACCCCGGATAAACTAGTTGTGCAAGATTTAAAAATTTGAAGGACCTCCGTAACGATCTCAATCAATAACCAGTTTCTAGGATCGTACGGTGCACATTTACCCCTACTTGACATTATTTGATGAAACGCAATTAGTGATTCTTTTTGTTGGATGGCTTTCTCAAACATATCACAAGTCGAGTTCCATCTTGTTGGACAATCCCAATTGGGCCCCAACCATTGACAATTAGCTTCATCACAAAATTTTTTGTATCTTGAAAATGTTTTATTGTTGCTAAAAACATCTCGTAACATTCTTTTAAAATTGTTTCTTTGCGTTTCGATCACGTTTAACCCATCTTGCACGGCCAAGTTAATAATATGTGCAATGCATCGGCTATGAAAAAACGCTCCATCACAAATAGGTTTATACTTTAATTTTAAATGGCCAACCGCGGCCGTATTGTTGGACGCGTTATCAAACGAAATTGAAAAGATTTTATCTTCAATCTTGTATTGTCGAATGACTTTATCCAAGAGTTTAAAAATATTTCTACCCGTGTGCGGGTAATCAAACAATTGAAACGCAACGGTTCGTTTCATCATTTGCCACGACCCGGGGTCAACCCAATGAGCCGTCACACAAATGTATGAGTCGGGCGAACCATTAGGTACCGACCACACATCCGTTGTTAAGTTTACACCGGTTTGTAAGTTTGAAAAGTATGAAATTAGTTCGGATTTAGCGTTTTTCCAAGCTTTAAGACAATCTCTTCTAAGGGTCGAACGACTTACGTGTTGGTAGCGTGGTTGAACATAATTTTGCATCATCTCCGTGAATTGAGGGTTGTCGAAGTGGTTGAAAGGAAGTGTATTTTGAATCACAAAGTTTGAAAACTTTTGACGTACCGCTTCAAGGTCGTACGTAAACACCGTTCCTTGATTCGTCATCTCCGGCTGCGAACTACTTCCCGATTCGTCCTTCAAGGCCTTGCAAAAGGGCCTTTGTACATGCGCTCTTAAAGTGGAGTTTGCATCTTTGCCATAAAACTTCAAACAATGTTTGCATCGAGCTTTTTGGGTACCGTTAGACATTTCGCATAGGTCGAAATGTTGCCAAACATCTTGGTTTCGTTTCGTGGGGATGACCCGAACGACCGTTTCTCCCGTGTTCGAGGCACCCATGTTGACGGATGAAGCAGCACTTTGGGAGGCCATGATAATCGACTACGAAATAAGAGCGTATGGAGTGGTAATGTGGTATAATTGAGCGTGAGATAACAAAATAATCGCGTATGTAATAAACGTTTAGAGCGTTTGGAGTTGTATAATCGAGTGTGATCTAACCAATACCCAACCTAAGCTATATATAGATGTTTGTGGGGGTAAAATGGGGAAAAAAAAAAAACGGTCAAAAATTATAAAAAACGGCTATATGGCCGTTAATCAACGGGAAAAAACCGGTTTTTAACCGGTTAACCGGTTTTTTTATAACGGTCAAAAACCGGTTTATAAAAAAACCGGTTAACCGGTTTTTTAAAAAACCGGTTATTAAAAAAACCGGTTTTTTAATAACCGGTTATTAAAAAAAACCGGTTTTTTTTATAACCGGTTTTGGCTCCAAATTGTGTAACCGATATATAAACCGCCGGTTTGTAAACCGGTCAAACCGGTTTACAAAAAAACGGTTTTCTTAAAAACCGGTTTCCGGTTTAAACCGGCAAACCGGTTCGAGGACCGGTTTTTTTGACCACCTCTAGTTGGGACCATCAGTGACCAATTCGTTAGTTGGGACCGGCAATGACCAAAAGCCAATAGTTGGAACCATTAAAAACCAATTTTCCTTATTAATAACATCTCAAAAAGTGGTTGTCTTAGCTTATTTGAACACAACATGTATTTATACCGGCATACATACAGTTATTCCTACACATTAATAAAACAAATAGATAAACTATAACAAATACCTGCATACAAATACTAAATATCCTACACAAACTATTCTGGCTAAAATTTCCCCTATTTGTCGTATGTGCAGGAAAACCAAAATACGTAAAACTAATAATAATAATAATAATAATAATAATAATAATTAATTAGATATAGGCTTACAATAACCATAGGGTTTGAAATTCATAATGTATATCTCAGTGTAGAAAAATTATTTTCTACCATAACTTTCCTTTCTAAATGCTTGACAATAAATGTCTTCAAATATTGATATGGAAATATCTCTCTTAATTTAATGACTCCGTAAGCTTATATTGGAATTATGAATGACAAAAGGAGAAAAAAGTGGGGGAATGCATTAACGTTTGTATGTTTTGAGGTTTAATATGTAGAAGCAAAATGACATCATTGCCCGGACCCATCAATTACAATAATGCCATAATCATTGTAGTCGATCCATAAATCAATCTTAATCAAGGGTTATAATTAATTTTTCGCATTTCCCATAATAATATGGTTTCTCTCCTGAACCATCCTAAATATATATATATATATATATATATATATATAAATGTTTTGTATTTCAAATAAAAAAAGATTATTCTTTTAACTTTTAAAAATCAATGTTATGGACTTAGTTCATTCTATAAAACGAATCAGATCTTAGAATTCCAGCCATAGCCAAATAAGTGTTAGGTATATATATGTAGCATAATTAAAGTTAAAAGCATAGAGCAAAAATTAAATCAATATCAATATGAACTTCAAATTCAGAATGTTTTGTGTTGAATATATCATAATCAAAAGAGACATTAACAATCCGAGGAAGCAATTAATATGTCAAATACATCATCCTAGGGAATGATCCTTTAGGTTTCATGGAATAAACGGAAGATGATGATATGATATACGATCTCTTTGGGAAAAAAATCACTCAATTTGATTTTAGACTCAAGATCGCCTAGCCATGGTAGACTTTGAAACTTGGTACGAATCTTGAACAAATCCACAATTTGATAATAGGAACTAATCAAAACTGCCATTTTTTTTTCTTTTTACGGTATAAATTGGAAAATGAGATTTTATTAATCCTATCTTTTTGTCATTTGCGGGAAATAATCTTAATTGAAAATTTTATGCTAAAGGTCCTAACTTTTAAAAAGTTTTGAATAAATTGCTATTTTCGTCGCTGTCGTTTTATCACTTTTGTCATTTCCGTTCGAAATTGTTTTTTCTATCAGTTCTATCCTCGTGGTTTCATATTCTTGCTATGTCGATCCAAATCACTAATCCCGTTATTATATATCGTTAAGTTGAAATGCCTAAAATACCCTCACTAATTAACAAATAATAATATTAATATATACACTAGTACAAAAATAATGAGCAAATATTGCGTTTTCGAACTAACTAAGGCGGTTTACTGACCGTCTTAAAAGATATTGTTTTATTAGATAAGCACAGCTTTATTTGAACAGATGCACCGCCATATTTGAACAAACCAAAAACTGTCTTATTTGAACAAAACAAAAACCGCCTTATTAACACTCATTTAAAACCGAACTAGACCGCCTTATTTGAACCAATTTCAAGTCATTCTCTATATATTAATTAAAAAAAATTTACCATTTGAACCATTCACATTAATTCAAAACCATATAAACATAAATAAAATTAATATACTAATGAGTCATTTTGTAAATATATAAAATAGCTACAACAAGTCCAAAGCACTAAAAACATAAAAAAAATATCCAGACATTCACTACAACCTTATGTAAACAACCATTTAAAAAGTTCCTTCAACCAGTTAAAAAGTTCCTTCGACTTCGTGCAATGCAACCTCCTTTATCCACCACAAGCTACACATAAAAAAAATTTGTCACCAACCAATACACACAAAAAAATTGTCTATTTGCTACCATTATAGAACAAAATCAAGAAGGAAATATACATGCATAAATTAATACAAAGCCCTTTGAGGCTTAGGAACCCCTAACTTCGTATGTGATCTATGTTGTCAGAAACCTATTAGCGCACATAGGCTTTGGGGTCAAAGGATAGATGACAAGTCAAAGTGAAAAAACAGGTCAAAGTTAATTAGCCATCCATGTAATTAACTTTAAAAAATTGAAGAAAATGAAAAAGATAATAATAATTATAAAAGAGAGAGCATACCTTTATTCATCTTCCACGTCCTCACGCTCACCGAGTAATGATATAAACACCTTTAAAGTATGCTCAACAAATTCGTTAATTTCATCTCGACGTACCATTCTTTTTTTATTTACCAGCTACAACATAAAGATAAATACAAGTCATATTACATTTTAATATACATTGTAGTTAAACATATATAAATAGGAATGTATAAAATATGCTTACCATATTTTCTTAGTTACTTATCACAACGTCATACATAGTCATCATAACACAATAACCACACTCCCATCCGTTAGGTTGTTGACGACAATAAACAAATTAATTGAATTAACAATTAGTTAATTAAAATATAAACAAAAACAATTTGGAATAAATGATAGAGAACTTACATCAACCATAACCCACGTCATTTTCTGTTTTATGGCTTTTTCAAATAATTTTTTATTCTCGTAATCTAAAGGATTCGTTGTACCTTTAAGTGAATAAAATATGTGGCCATTCCAAGTTTTTAATATTGGATTGTGTTGAAGTAAAATCAGCACCCAATGTCGCCCGCATAAGTATGAAAACGATTTGAATTAAACAACACTTGACAAATAAAAACTAAACAACACTCTTATATAACTAAAAGAAGATAAAAGTGTTAATAAAACTGATCATGATATGAAAAATCCCGGGTCCTATGTGGTGCGATACAACATATTTTGTCCTTGTGAAAAGATATGACATCTTTTATGTGCCCGATCACATAGTCTTCATCATCCGAGACAAGACCGCTTTCAATATACCGAGAATGAAAATATGTGGTATTATTTAAACCCTCTCGTCTCTCAGCTTCATACAAATACCTAAAATAAAAGTAGAAAAGAAATGTGATAAGGTTAGTAACACTTGGTTGTACTGTAGAAAATAAGGACGCAAAAAGATTTAAACAAAAATTAGTTGAACTTACATGGTAAACCAATGCACAAAACAAATATCTTCCCAACCATTGACACATAATTATAGAACCGCCTCTAATTCAATAGTCTCTTCAAATTGTTTCTCATGCATCCCTTGCGGAGTGGTACAATCTAAAGTCATGGATTTTTCAGCTTGAATAGCCACTTGTTTTGCTAATCCATATATGCTTTGAGGACTTGACAACCTCATTGTTTCCAAAAGTTTTGCTATTTTGATTTTATCTTTTGAAGGTTTAGATACAGCAACAGTCTTGGCAGGTTGATTAGCGTCACAAACGGGCTCGGTAGGTTTATATAAAGGAACATACTCATCATCATCATCATCATCGTACTCAGTATATCCCACCAATAGCAATGCTATGGTAGGGTCTGAGGAGGGTAAGATGTAGACAGCCTTACCTCTATCCCATAGGGATAGAGAGGCTGCTTCCGGTGAGACCCCCGGCTCGATAGTAGTTTTGCATCAAGCCTTGGACATAAGGCACATAGCACTCAATCATCGGGACACCGGCTGATCGGTGCATGTGCCCTTGTCTTTCGGCTATCAACGCCACCACATGATGCCTGATATATCTTCCGCCACTTTTAACGTTATTTTCACGAGATTAGTAAAATAACGTCAAAATTAGTGCAATTTTACTTTTGCCCACCCGAGGGTTCACACATATATACATTATATGCGCGCACCGCAAGCAGGGCTCGATTGTGTTATGAGAAAACTGCTTATCAAAGAGCTTCATTAACCAATAATTTTATTATTAATCCATATATATACACACAAACACACACATATACATAAATATAGATGTATAATGTGATTACCAATTGACTAAAAGCCTCATCGTCTTGTAATGCATACGAGTACATTTGAAACTCGTTTCTTTCATTTGGAAGTATTTGTTGTGTGAGAGTAGATTTTTCTTCAAATTACATTGGCAAAAAACATGATTTCTTTTATATCGAATAATTTTAAATAATAATAATAAATATTTAAAAAAATACATGTGGCCTATAAAGTGTACTCGGAGAATGGTGAGACACGATTTCATGAGAATTTTTGTTTAATATTTGTACGTTGAAAATAATATTAGTATATCAACAAAAGAAATCAATATACTTTATATTTTATATACCTTATTAGTTTAATGGGCCACTGAATAAAACCTCCTTTTTCATCTTTCATACATTCTACTTCATCCAAAATACATGACTAAGGCAAACGACAGTTTGATCCGCAACCTTCTATAACTCTATCCACTTGAAATTTGACGAAAACGTCTTTCATTGGGCAATTGTGAATAATCCTCCTAGGATTAGGATGAACACGGCCCATTCCTACAACCTTACCAGCTCCTTCGTTATCAGGAAGTAGAAGTTCACATTTTTTAACGGACTGAAAACGGCAGCTTTTGTAAATATATATAAAATAGTGAATAAAAAACTTTGAAAATGTATTACCAAGATTTCAGTGTGTGAACTTGGGCTCTCCCTAGCCACTAACTCTATAACCCCGCACATGTTTTGTTTTTTTTTTCGGAAAACAAGCATTTCGTAGGACCAACCACATTCGAATATAATTGTGTACGCCCCATGTTGTCATCCCTTCCCAATTACCTCCGTAACAACATCCTTTGTAGAACAAGAACCATGTTCCATTAGTTGTTTTTCTTTTAAGTACTGTTAAATTTTTTGTCATATAAAAATTTTATTAATATAAAGTTATACAATAAATATTAATGCTTACAAGTTCTTCAAGTACACGTGTCACTTTATCTTTCGGTACTTGCTTTTCTCCAAATTCATATTGTTGTGTGACCTCATTGAAACTAGCTTTACTAACTAGCAATATTTTAAAACGTTCGTCTTGAATAATATTTAAGAATGGATAGATTGAAACAAGCTAATTCCATCTACTTTCAACGTGGTGCTCCAATCCAGCATATCCTTCCTACATGCCCAGGTTCATGGTTTTGTGCTGCAATATATTGTGCTTTTAGCATTGTTTCCTTCATAAAATATTAAAATAAGTGTAAAAAGTAAATACAAATTGAATAATTTAATAATAATAAATTAATAATAATTCACAAATAACCTTCCAGCCTTCTTCATTAACAGCTTTAACAAATGATTCCCAAAAGTTCTTGCCAAGATAATCGCAATCTTTAGAAGGATCTTTATCATAATATTCTTCTTTATCATTATCAAGAGATTAATCCTTATAAACATAACTTTTTCTAAGCTTGTGACGAAAGTTGCTCATTAAACCATTTCCCTTTATTAAAGTAACTTTTTTCCTGACGCCATTCGGAATCTTCCATGTTTCCTACGTATAATAAGTAACAATTAAACGTGGCAACATAGAATTCAACCGCTCTTGCCAATTTATTAAACAAAAATTAACAAATATAATTTGTCAAATTAAAAGGAAAAAGAAGAAAACAATACCTTAGCGAATTCCCAAATGTCTTCGAACTCTTTAGGGTTTACTTGACTCGCGATTTTATTATGGGGAATCCTTCTTTTAAATTATAAACCAACCCAAGACATAAACGGCCCAACATTCTCACCAATTGCTATACCATTTGCATAAAAGTCTACTTTACATTTATCGGGATGCAAGAGAATCTTTTTTACATTTGGCAACTCCCCTAGATTTCCTTTTGTTTTTCTTGTTGGGAATTTTCAAACTTGATTCCTAATAAAAAAAAAAACATAAATTAAAATATTCAAAAAGAGGAGTGTGTGAAGCCTGCCCAATACCCCTTTCAAATTAAGCATCTGCATCACCATCTAACATCTAACAGTTTGACCAAATGGTCAAATCTGCTTAAAACGCCATCAAATCTTTTATTTCTACCTCTATATTTTCAAGATCCAAAACTAACTTGTTAAAGTCATATGTGTGTTCTTCTAGTGATTTCCCAGGCCCCATATGAAAAGTACATTCTCTTATTGAGATATAACCGATTTGCTAGTGATTTGGTCATATACAGATTCAAGCTTTGATGAAACTCAGGCCATCGTGAGTTCTTTGGAAACCTCCAAGATAACACAATCACTAAGACTCGAGATGGTCGCGCAATGCGCCTTCTCCAAAATATCCTTCCTTTCTATGTTAAATAACCCCTCCGGCATGTTAGGCTCGCCCAATAACGCATCGGAGATACTGTGATGAACAAGCATGGCTCTCATCTTCACTCTTCTTAATGAGAAATCATTCTTTCCATCAATTTTCTCTAATTCAAACTTTGTAGATACCATCTTGATATTCAATTTTTCACTACCACCGATTGTCCACCACCACCATTCACCGCCTACCACAATCGTTTATCACTACTCACCTCCATAGTTCGTACACCACCACTCACTTCCATAGTTCGTACGCCACCATAAATTATTTTAGCAATTTACAGACATTAAATGACATATATCTATAGGTAACTAATTTTCAACTTATGCAGACAGTGTCCAGTTTATAAAACAAACAATATTATATTTTCAGATTGCAGACTTTCAGACCACATCTTTAGTAGCATACATGATTTCAGATGAAATCAGATTGCAGACACTTTTTGTCTTCAAAAACAAACAGCACGTTAGTTAAAGCGAGTCAAGAGCTTCGGTGCACACGTTTATCTTCAACGGGGAGAAAAAACCTCTCGATTATTTGTATTGTTTAGCTATAAATAGGGACTTTATTGTCATATTTATGTGTGTATTTTCCAGCGTGTAATCAACCACTAAAGGGGAGCTAACCTTGGGTGGGATCGGTTCATTTAATATATTAAATCATTTATTACCGATTACGGAGTTGTTCACTATCCATATTATCTTTATAGTATTTGTTCGATCATTTAATTTCACCGCACCCGTCTCGATCGCTTATCAACAGAAAATATGTTTGTTTATTTCATATAAGGTTTTAAGGCCCTGCAAGTGGTATGAGAGCGGGTTTGAATCAACATATTCAACTTTGTTCATGATATTTGGGTTCTAATTACGTGATTACCCAAACCGAAATGTTAATTTCTTGAAGTTTCTGAAGATCCGTTGAAGTTTTGGAAAGAAAGTTTAAAGATTTGAGGAAATAAAGGTGCTCGAAGTTCGTCTTGTGTGTAGGTATGGATTTTCAACCCCTTTTGAGGAATTTTCTGTGAAGAAAGGTGGGAGGCTAGTGACCTCGCTCAGGCAGCGGAGGGTCGCTGGTGACCTCTCTTAGGAGACAAAGGGTGGTCGATGACCTGCTTGAACGGCGGTGGATGTGGCGGTTAAAGTTGGTGGGTTAGTGTGGCGGCCGGTATGATGAAGAATAAGGAGGTTTTGGTGGTGATTGTAGTTGGCCGGAGATGGTTCACCGGAAAGCAACATCGAAAATGAACCTAATCCAGTAACCTTTAAACCTTGAAGATAAACAGGGGTGGCGGCATTAGCGGATTGATGAGGTTGTTCTTCGTGTTTGGGGATGGTACTGATGTCCGGAGGGTGAAGGTTGGAGCATGGTCTTCCGGTGACAGATGGTCGGAGACCTCTAGTTTCGGGATCTGGTAGATGGGTCACAATGGTGAAATCTTCATCGTGGCATATCAGGAAATGGACTGGATCGTGTTATACTTTTCGAGGAAGGTTTATTTTATAAACTCGTTTATTTGGCTGATTGTCTAGAACGATTTTTGGGCCGAGAATTGGTTGTTATTCATTTTGACCAAAGAAAGTCAAAATTGATTGGGTTTTCGCTATAATATGACCGAGTGTTCAAAACTTGTTATTTTTATATTTTATTTTCAAGACGTTCGGGAAGTTGCATTTGCTCGGTGAACTTCGAACAAATTTGAGTTGGTTTTGAAGAGGAAATAATAAGCTTTGTTATTTGATCGATGAAGTCGTTAATTCGAGTTCGATTGTGGTTATTCAAGCTCATCTCATAGCTATATAGCTTAAGATCTGAGAGAAAGGATAAAAAAGCGAGAACTACTTCAAGATTAAAACTAGGTAACTACTTCAAGATTAAAACTAGGTTGGTCATACCTTGAGGGGTTTAACTTAAACAAAGAGGCTTCGGTTTGTTGGGTGATTCATGAAGATATATGACACGGTTAAACAATTGATATCATAAGTCAATGGGGTGATTGTAAGGCCAAAATTTGTGACTTGCGGTATCAACGTGGCGAAACTCGTTAAATATATTATGATCAATCATTTAGTTAAAGTTAACGAGCAATCCAGATCTGAGACGAGAGCTTCGATGCACTTGTTATCTTCAATGAGGAGAAAAAAACTTCTATAATATTTGTATTGTTTAGCTATAAATTGGGACTTTATTGTCATATTTGTGTGTGTTGTCTAGTATGTAGTCAACCACCCAATGGAAGATCACCTTGGGTAGGATTTGTTCATTTAGTATATTAGATATTTTATTACCGATTACGGAGCCATTCACTATCCATATTATCTTTATAGTATTTGTTTGATCGTTTGATTTCACTACACTCGTCTCGATTGTTTATCAAGGGAAAATTTGTTCGTTTATGTTAGATCCGGTTTTAGGGTACCTACATGATCAAATCCTAATTTCTAATAACCATATAAAAACCCCAAATTGTTCGTTAATCGTCTCCAAACCCTGAAGAATGATCCATCTAACATAAGAGTCACAAACTATCTAACTTTCAGGAAATGATAGAAAAGTCCCTGAACTATGGCCAGAAGTATATTGTAAAGATTATTGAATTAACCTCCAACCATTCCATGTGTAACAGGTTAAAAACTGTAGATAGGGGCTTTTTTGTTGATTTACGCACAAGTATATTGTTACGATCATGAAAACTCCTATTTGGATTAACGGTGATTCTAAAATCTTGCAGGATACGTTTAATATTTAAATATCATTATCTGTTTATTTTTAATTGTGTTTGATTTAGATTTGATGTCTTATGTTGTTCTTATTTAATGCTTTGATGTTTTCATAATTAATTAGAAAGAATTTTTATTTTGGGTCTATTTTCTCTTCTTTTTATGTATTCTTTGGAGATTGACGATTGTCTCAAATAAATAGTATTAATTGTTGCTTTCATTTAGCCTTAGTGTAACACCCCGTAACCGCAGCGGAAACGTAAACGGGATGCAACAGACACATCTGATATCAACAGCATTGTTTATAAAGAAAACACCACTACATTAATTTAAACGTATTACATTGTTCTGAGTTTCATAACCATCTAAGCGTTATCACATAAGTGTTACCGATAGTACATTAACATATTTAATGCAAAATATAGATCTCTAGACTTCCACAAAATAGCACAGCATCGAACACGTATCACTTATTCCAGTTTGAGTGTACCTAGAAAGCATGTAAAGAAAACGGGTCAACTACGAATAGTTGGTGAGTTTCACTAATTTAAATAAACACTGGCAAATCATTTTGATAACCATTTAATAGCAATGTAAATATGCTGGGAACTATGTTACCCCAGAACATTTCCAATAATCCTCTGGGAACTATGTTACCCCAGAACAATAATACTAACCTCTGGGAACTATGTTACCCCAGAACAATAATAAACTCTGGGAACTATGTTACCCCAGAACAATAATAATAACCTCTGGGAGCTACGTTACCCCAGAACAATCCCATACGATAAACAATTTATATACTCTGTGCAATAAACAATATATATAAATATACAAGTGTTTCCATACGATCAGTATGTACTTAAATGCTTTAACAAAAACATGCTTTCCGCCCCGGGAAAATATTTAAAACAGTTCATTAAAAAGGGGCTCGTGAAAACTCACCTTCCTGTGAGTCGGGACGTGATACAATGAACTGCTATAAGCCTGGATCTGTAATATGACATCTAAGTCGTAACTATATAATTCCCATAAATTAAATCTGTATTAATCGGCACATCTGGGGACATTGTTAACCCAGTACTGTACTCGATCCGGGGACAATGTTAACCCCGTGACACTTCTAAGGACTCAGATTGTAACATTGCTTAGAGTTTGACAGTCAAAATTATCATTTTTATGTTTTCTTCGATTCGCGTGCCTAGCACGGTTATCCGTTTTTAAGTTTCAAAAATGAGTTTGGCCACACCCGACCCATAAATGGTGTTTGACTGATATTTTAGTTAAAGTGATGAAATTAGAGCTCGGTTTGGACACCCCGTTTGGCCGCGGGGCCCGTTTCCGTCATTTAGGTGTCGGAAACAGTAAAATCGGGTAAAATTACCCAAATCATCCAAATTATTTTCGGATGATTTACTTTTACTTAATTTACTTAGTTTTATGGAAATGGTCCATTTTTAGGGTTTTCATATACCAGTCAGCTCGCTTATGCGAGTTTTGCCGGTTTACACGTTTTAAGCTTTAAAAATTTGTTTTTATGTTCTTTTTAGCACAAATAATTACCCATTTAGTCTCGGGTCTTGAAATTTTGCAAAAAACTTATTTTGACAGTAAGAAATTTTGTAAAAATTTTCCAGATTTATTTTTTTATATTTACATTTATTTATCTATTTTTAAACATTATTAAAACACTAAATATGTCAAAAATACCAAAAGACTTTAGAAAAATCCCAAATTTTTCTGGGATGATCCCTGCCATCCTCATAACTCCCTGGAATTTTTCCAGAACCCAAAACTCATTTTTCAAGCCGTTTTCACAAAAACTGAGCTAGAAAGCACTAGAACTCGTTTATACCGAAAGCCCCCTTAGACTTCTCCAACTGAGCTCAAATTTTGTGTGTGACTTTTATATGTTATAAAAAGCTTATCCTAATTTTTCCAGAATTTTTCATCAAGTTTAGCTATTTTTCACCATTTTTGGCCAAAACCAAGCATTAAATTCACCAAATATTCATCCTTTACCCAAAAATTACCAAAAGTTCACAGATCTCATATTTTCATGTGTAGATCATCTCTGTGAAATTTCACGACCCAACTCTAAGCGTACTACAATCTGTCCAAAATACATAAACCACACGAAAACCGAACTATCTTGTGTTTTCTAGCGTTAGATCGCAAAGATCTTGGTTTCTAGCCTTTGCTAGCCACTAGATACAACACTTACAAGCACAATAACACTATACCAAGCAGTTTACACCAACAATCAAACCATTTCTTTCATAGTGTCGGTTTTGATATAAAAACAAAGGTTTTAACCGTAAAAATCCATTCTCGACTCTTTTTACTAATTTCTTGGATCAAGATCCCTTGTATAACTTGTATACATCTCTTGATCATGCAAGAGTCGGTTTCATCTCGGGTTTTCACCCGTCTTTCACTTGGAAATTCATTTTTTAAAGATTTTAACCGTAAAAATTCGTTATAAACTCTTTTAACTCATCACTTGGATCAAGATCCTTTGTATAACTTGTATACATCACTTGATCATGCGAGAATCGGTTTCAACTCGGGTTTTAACCCATTTTTACATTTGAAACCTCCTTTTCTCAAGATCATGAAGTTGGAAACAAGATTCAAGCATTAAAACATGTGTTATACCTTGCAAATCTTGGTTAAAAATGATGAACTTGGATGAATGTATGAAAGAGTTGAGAGATTTGAGAGAGTTTGATCTTGAAAAAAACAAAAATGAAATGATATTATGGAAGGGGTGGGCCGATCGGTCCACCATATGGGGTGGGGTGGGACCCACAAGTCCATTCTAAGCCACACATTCGGATTTCCGTAATCCGGATAATGTTTTGGATAATCTGGTTCAATTCGTTTCTCGTTTAAACTCGTAATTCGGCTTAAAACGAGCATAAAATGGTCGTTTTTCTGCTTAAAATAAAATTTACATAAAACTGATTTAAAAACTTTAAAAAAAACTTAAACCATGACACTTAATGACTTAACACATTGTATTGTCGGTAATTGTGCATCTTTTTCGGCTTGACTGATCGTCCCTTGCTTGGTTTGATATTAAAGGTTTCGTTTATCGTACCGACGTACTAAAAAAAATCGAAATCCTTTTTCTGTGTTATAATTCACTTATCCCGAAGCTTTAATACTTCGTAAACATCACCAAACATTATATATTTCGTCTACAACGTAATTCCTGATCCGTTCGGGTTTCAATAACCGATCATTGGTTAATCGTAATTCCAATACGATTCACTATATAATTGAGTATGATTCGTACTGTGAATCATATATACTCGTATAAACGTACTATAACTCATATAATCAATATTAAATAACACGTAAATAGCATATTCCGGCTAGGGTATACCTGAATTTGCCGGAATCGTTACATTCTCTCCCCGTTATAAAAACTTCGTCCTCGAAATTTTACGCGTCCACTACTTCCTTTTGAGGAAATAGATGGGGGTATTTCTTCCGAAATTCGTCCTTTCGTTCCCAAGTAAATTCTGGGCCTCGTTGCGAATTCCATCTAACTTTGACCAACGAGATCTTATCGTGTCTAAGTTGCTTGATCTTACCGTCCACTATTTCAATGGGCTCCTCTACGAAGTTGAGCTTATCATTTATTTGAACACCCTCTAAAGGTAACACCGATGTCTCATCCGCCAGACATCTTTTCAAATTTGACACATGAAACACGTTATGAACTGCACTTAGTTCCTCAGGAAGTTCTAATCGGTAAGCTACCGGACCGATTTTTGCAGTGATGCTGAATGGTCCAATGTATCTAGGGGCCAACTTCCCCGCCTTTCCAAATCTGACCACTCCTTTCCAGGGTGATACTTTCAAATATACCTTTTCCCCCTTCTCAAATGACAACGGTTTTCGACGGGTATCGGCATAACTCTTCTGCCGATCCCGCGCGGCTTTCAGGTTGTTCTTAATTTCAAGAATCTTGCTGGTCGTCTCCTGGACCAGATCCGATCTAATGACCTGCGAGTCACCCACTTCAGACCAGCAAAGTGGTGATCGGCACTTCTGTCCATACAATGCTTCATAAGGTGCTGCCTTTATACTGCTATGGTAACTGTTATTATAGGAAAATTCAACGAGTGGGAGATGTTGATCCCAATTTCCCTTAAAGTCCAGTACGCAGGCACGAAGCAAATCCTCCAAAGTTTGAATGGTCCTCTCAGACTGACCATCGGTCTGAGGGTGGTAAGCTGTGCTTAGGTCAATACGTGTTCCCAATGCTTCTTAGACAGCTTGCCAAAGTTTGGAGGTGAAATGGCTATCCCTATCGGAGATGATCGAGATGGGGATGCCATGACGAGACACGATTTCATTTATATAAATTTGCGCAAGTCTCTCGGTGTTATAATTATTTCTAATCGGAATAAAATGTGCCGATTTGGTTAATCGATCCACGATTACCCAAATTGCATCATTTCCCCGGGATGTCTTAGGGAGGTGTGTCACGAAATCCATTGTGATTTGCTCCCATTTCCATTCGGGAATTTCCGGTTGTTGTAACATTCCCGAGGGTTTCTGGTGCTCCGCCTTAACCCTCGCACAAGTCATACACTTACTGACGTACGTGGCTATATCCTTTTTCATACCCGGCCACCAGTAGAATTCTTTCACATCCTTGTACATTTATCTGATCCCGGATGTATGGAATACTTCGATTTATGCGCTTCATCCATGATCAAATTACGAAGGTCATGGAGGGTCGGGATCCAAATCCGATTTCTGAATTAGAGAATTTCGTCCACACGTCGTTCGAAATTCTTCTCATTCCCGAAAAGTCCTTCTTTATCCAATTGGTCCTCTTTCAACGCCTCGCGTTGAGCGACTCGAATCAAATCCGAAAGGTTCGACTGGACTATCATCCCCAACGCTCGCACGCGTAGTGGCTTGACTCGATCTTTCCTACTCAGGGCATCGGCTACAACGTTAGCCTTGCCGGGGTGATATCGTATGTCACAGTCATAGTCACTTAATAATTCGACTCACCTTCGTTGTCTCATATTCAGTTCTTTCTGATCGAATATGTGTTGCAAACTTTTATGATCGGTGAAGATGGTGCACTTTGTACCGTAGAGATAATGTCTCCAGATTTTAAGCGCGAAGATAACTGCTCCCAGTTCTAAGTCATGAGTAGTGTAGTTTTTCTCGTGAACTTTTAATTGTCGAGAAGCATAGGCTATGACCTTTTTATTTTGCATTAACACGCATCCTAACCCTCTACGGGATGCGTCACAATACACGACAAAGCCATCGTCTCCATCGGGGAGACTTAAGATCGGCGCTTGGCACAATCTCTGCTTTAGGGTTTGAAACGCCGCTTCCTGCTCTACACCCCATTCATACCTTCGATCCTTTTGAGTCAGGAGGGTTAAAGGTTGGGCAATGCTGGAAAAGTTCTCTATAAATCGACGATAGTACCCAGCTAAGCCTAAGAATTGGCGGATTTCCTTTGGAGATTTAGGTGCTTGCCAATTCTTAATTGCTTCAATCTTACTTGGATCGACGTGTATTCCTTGATGGTTTATAATGTGACCAAGGAATTGCACTTCTTGTAACCAGAAGTTACATTTGGAGAATTTTGCATACAACTTCTCCTGATCCAAAAGTTCCAAAATTAGCCTCAAATGTCGCTCGTGTTCTTCTTTACTCTTCGAGTATATCAAAATATCGTCAATAAACACGATGACGAATTTGTCGAGATAGAGTTTACAGACTCGGTTCATGAGATCCATGAACACCGCTGGCGCATTTGTTAGCCCGAAAGGCATAACTAAAAATTCGTAGTGGCCGTAGCGAGTCCGGAACGCGGTTTTTGGGATATCCTCCTCTTGAATTTTAACTTGGTGGTATCCCGATCTAAGATCAATTTTTGAGAAATAGCTCGCTCCTTGTAGTTGGTCGAACAAATCATCAATTCGGGGAAGAGGATACCTATTTTTGATGGTTAATTTGTTCAATTCCCTGTAGTCAATGCACATTCTAAGGCTTCCGTCCTTCTTTTTCACAAATAGTACAGGTGCACCCCACGGGGAATAACTGGGACGAATAAATCCCTTATCCAACAATTCCTGCAACTGGTTGGATAATTCTTGCATCTCGGACGGTGCAAGTCTGTAAGGGGCCTTAGCAACAGGGCCAGCTTGAGGTAATAAGTCGATTCTGAATTCGACTTGTAGGGTTGGCGGTAATCCAGGAAGTTCTTCTGGGAAAACTTGTGGAAATTCGCGCACTACTGGAATATCATCCACTCGTTTTTCCTCAGGATCCGTGACCGTCAAGCTTGCTAGATACGTCACGCATCCCTGGCGTATATATTTTAACGCCTTGAGGTGGGATATAAATGGCATCATATTGTCTGACTTATGGCCCTGCACTAATACTTCTTTGTCATCCGACACCCGGATCTTGACGAGTTTCTTTTCACAATTTATTTCTACCTTGTTGCGTGCTAACCAATCCATTCCCACTATCACATCAAAACTACCCAGTTCTACCGGTAACAAGTCAATCAGGAAGGATTGTTAGTTTAGAATAAAAGGACAATTCCGAACGATTTGATTGACTATCATGGTCTTACCGTTAGCGACTTCTACAGTATAGGGTTCTATGGATTCACTAACCGGCATGTTTGCTAATGACAGGAATTTAACGGAGACAAAACTTCTATCGGCACCCGTATCAAATAATACAGAAGCGTAATGGTCAGAGACAAGGAATGTACCTGTCACTACGCTGGGGTCCTGGCGTGCTTTGCTCGCCCCTATCACGAAAGCTCGGCTTCTCGCTGGGTTGGACGACGATGCCTGACCCGTGGGTTGTCTCCCATTTCCTCCTTGGTTCAGTTTCGGACAGTGTCTTTTGAAGTGATCCGTGCTGCCGCATTCATAGCAAGCACGACTGGTGGTCACCATTTGGTTTCCTTGCGGGTTCTGCTGTCGGGCTGGTTGGGCCCTAAATGGCTGCGCACGGATAGGTTGAGGTTGTCGGTTCAGGTTGTTCAGATTTGTCTTACAATTTGTTGCGTAGTGTCCCATCCTGCCACACCGGTGGCACACCACCTCTTTGCACACGCCACCATGGTGGTAACCACATTTCCCACACTTAGGAAACGTTCCCTTCTGCGGTTCTTGCCTTCCGCCCGAACTAGTCATAGCGTAGTTCTGGGCAGCAGGTCTAGCACGCTTGCTTTGTTGCTTTTCCTGGATCCTATGATCATGGGTACCCCGCTTTCCCCCAGCGGATTCTCCTGTCACCTTTAGTGATCCGCTCCTTAAGAAATCATACGTGACAATACCAGCCTGTGTCACTGCACCCTCATACGTCTGGTGTCCCCCCGCGTTAACTATACTCCTCACTACTGGAGTAAGTCCCCAAATATAACGTTCCACCCTCTTCGACTCTGGGGTGACCAACCACGGTACTAATCGTGACAGTTCATTAAACCGGTTGGTATAACCCAAATGGTCCGCCCCCTTCATCTCCAGATTCCACAACTCATTTTCCAGTTTCTGCAATTCATTCTTTGGGCAGAAATGTTCCAAAACAAGATCCTTAAGCTCTGTCCAGGACATGTGGTTTGTCGCTGCCTGACCTCGAGTCTGTACTATGGTGTTCCACCATGTCAAGGCATGGTCTGTGAATGTACAGGTGGCGTACTTAATGACACAATCCTCGGGACAGTTGCTGATATTCACCACTGATTCTATTTTCTCTATCCATTTAACTAACCCATTCGGTCCTTCAGACCCGCTAAACTCTAATGGCTTGCACAACATAAAGTCCTTGATCGAACATCCCCTGGATGCACGAATCGGTTCAGTATGGTTCGTCTCTACCGTAGGTATAGGGCCATTACTGTCGGTAACGACCACCCTAGGCGGTGCGTCATTACTCGGAATCGTGTTATCATTCCTTGGAGGATTAGCATTTTGTTCCCCGTCATTATTTATGGGCGTTTGATTGCTCGGAGGGGTTGGATTGGTCGAGTTGTTAATACTGGCGGCGATGCGCGATACTATATCCGGTATCGCCGCCTCCAACTGTTGAGCAATCAAACGGCTCACATCTACTTCCGATACTTTCGTTGATCGTTTCGGTGCCATTCTACACAACATCAAGAAAATACATATAATCAATACCATCTCAAATCATAAAACACAATACATATTTCATTCATTAGTAAACATTGATACATATTACACAAACATCAGTTTACATACTTTCCAGTCAACATTTCATAACTAAGTTTTAATACAAGGGCCCTATGTCGGCATCATCTCGACATAACCCGTAAAGGGGTTAGTGCTTGAATGATACCCAAAAGTATCTATAATGATATGCCCCAAAAGAGACCCACCCTAGGGGCCAGTGGTTGTATTATAACTAAACAAGATTCACTCCATGTTAGCATCACCACTAACTACTTACACAGAGTATCAAAAAAATGGTCCCTGTCTATCCCCAACCCAAAACAACTAAACACGGTGGTAAACCAACCCCACCATCATGGCCACCAACACCACCAACACGGCCATCATAACCCGAACCCGCATCTCCATCCGGCCAAGCATCCATTGGGAGTATGAGCACTCCCTCTTCAGTTGGGCAATCGCATACTGATGGTCCAGTATGCAATCACCCAAGTACATCCTCCTCTGGACTCCAACCGTCAGGGCGGCGGAGTGCTCGTTCACCTGTTCGGTGAGCACTCGGAGCCAGGCCGCCGCGTCCCGCTCTTGTCTCGGAAGACCCCACACAGGTAGGGTCGCAGGCTCGGGACGAGAGCTGGAGGACTCGCCCCTGCGAGTAGCAGGTCTGGGTGGGGGCGAGATAGGTCGGACAGGTGGGATAATGATCCGCGCCGTGAGGCGGGGTCCGAATCCGGGGGGTGCAGGAGCGACCTGTGGTGCGGGTGGGGTCGGGGATCTGGCAATCCTCGCTGGGGAGGACTGGCCGGAACTCCTAGCGAGGCTAGCCTAGCTGGGCTCGGTGCTGGATGCTACGAGTGGGCTCCCGGAGTCCCCGTAGCTGACCTCCTCCGGGTCCTCCTCAATCGACAAGCTGGGGGTTCTTGACATTTTACCTGCACACAAGTTAACAAACTTATAGTCCTTTCCATAGTGTAAATCATAATCAAATTAATATACACTTACTTATACAACTCGACTACATAACAATATTATCACATATTTGCACGTATGTTGCCAATTTTTACCTATTAAAGTCCCCCGTGACTTCCCCTGAATTCCCTCGTGCAGACAAGTCTGTTATTATGTTCCGGACCATAATAACCCACTTGTCCATCCAAGCTCATCCCGATCTCGTCACGATATATTATTAGTTGATATTCAGATCCTATATTACTTGAGCTACTGGTTATATTTTAGGTATCTTTTAAAGACATCCTAATTCTTTATAACCAATGGCTCTGATACCAAGTTCTGTAACACCCCGTAACCGCAGCGGAAACGTAAACGGGATGCAACAGACACATCTGATATCAACAGCATTGTTTATAAAGAAAACACCACTACATTAATTTAAACGTATTACATTGTTCTGAGTTTCATAACCATCTAAGCGTTATCACATAAGTGTTACCGATAGTACATTAACATATTTAATGCAAAATATAGATCTCTAGACTTCCACAAAATAGCACAGCATCGAACACGTATCACTTATTCCAGTTTGAGTGTACCTAGAAAGCATGTAAAGAAAACGGGTCAACTACGAATAGTTGGTGAGTTTCACTAATTTAAATAAACACTGGCAAATCATTTTGATAACCATTTAATAGCAATGTAAATATGCTGGGAACTATGTTACCCCAGAACATTTCCAATAATCCTCTGGGAACTATGTTACCCCAGAACAATAATAATAACCTCTGGGAACTATGTTACCCCAGAACAATAATAAACTCTGGGAACTATGTTACCTCAGAACAATAATAATAACCTCTGGGAGCTACGTTACCCCAGAACAATCCCATACGATAAACAATTTATATACTCTGTGCAATAAACAATATATATAAATATACAAGTGTTTCCATACGATCAGTATGTACTTAAATGCTTTAACAAAAACATGCTTTCCGCCCCGGGAAAATATTTAAAACAGTTCATTAAAAAGGGGCTCGTGAAAACTCACCTTCCTGTGAGTCGGGACGTGATACAATGAACTGCTATAAGCCTGGATCTGTAATATGACATCTAAGTCGTTAATATATAATTCCCATAAATTAAATCTGTATTAATCGGCACATCTGGGGACATTGTTAACCCAGTACTGTACTCGATCCGGGGAAAATGTTAACCCCGTGACACTTCTAAGGACTCAGATTGTAACATTGCTTAGAGTTTGACAGTCAAAATTATCATTTTTATGTTTTCTTCGATTCGCGTGCCTAGCACGGTTATCCGTTTTTAAGTTTCAAAAATGAGTTTGGCCACACCCGACCCATAAATGGTGTTTAACTGATATTTTAGTTAAAGTGATGAAATTAGAGCTCGGTTTGGACACCCCGTTTGGCCGCGGGGCCCGTTTCCGTCATTTAGGTGCCGGAAACAGTAAAATCGGGTAAAATTACCCAAATCATCCGAATTATTTTCGGATGATTTACTTTTACTTAATTTACTTAGTTTTATGGAAATGGTCCATTTTTAGGGTTTTCATATACCAGTCAGCTCGCTTATGCGAGTTTTGCCGGTTTACACGTTTTAAGCTTTAAAAATTTGTTTTTATGTTCTTTTTAGCACAAATAATTACCCATTTAGTCTCGGGTCTTGAAATTTTGCAAAAAACTTATTTTGACAGTAAGAAATTTTGTAAAAATTTTCCAGATTTATTTTTTTATATTTACATTTATTTATCTATTTTTAAACATTATTAAAACACTAAATATGTCAAAAATACCAAAAGACTTTAGAAAAATCCCAAATTTTTCTGGGATGATCCCTGCCATCCTCATAACTCCCTGGAATTTTTCCAGAACCCAAAACTCATTTTTCAAGCCGTTTTCACAAAAACCGAGCTAGAAAGCCCTAAAACTCGTTTTACCGAAAGCCCCAGAACTCGTTTTACCGAAAGCCCCCTTAGACTTCTCCAACTGAGCTCAAATTTTGTGTGTGACTTTTATATGTTATAAAAAGCTTATCCTAATTTTTCCAGAATTTTTCATCAAGTTTAGCTATTTTTCACCATTTTTGGCCAAAACCAAGCATTAAATTCACCAAATATTCATCCTTTACCCAAAAATTACCAAAAGTTCACAGATCTCATATTTTCATGTGTAGATCATCTCTGTGAAATTTCACGACCCAACTCTAAGCGTACTACAATCTGTCCAAAATACATAAACCACACGAAAACCGAACTATCTTGTGTTTTCTAGCGTTAGATCGCAAAGATCTTGGTTTCTAGCCTTTGCTAGCCACTAGATACAACACTTACAAGCACAATAACACTATACCAAGCAATTTACACCAACAATCAAACCATTTCTTTCATAGTGTCGGTTTTGATATAAAAACAAAGGTTTTAACCGTAAAAATCCATTCTCGACTCTTTTTACTCATTTCTTGGATCAAGATCCCTTGCATAACTTGTATACATCTCTTGATCATGCAAGAGTCGGTTTCATCTCGGGTTTTCACCCGTCTTTCACTTGGAAATTCATTTTTTAAAGATTTTAACCGTAAAAATTCGTTATAAACTCTTTTAACTCATCACTTGGATCAAGATCCTTTGTATAACTTGTATACATCACTTGATCATGCGAGAATCGGTTTCAACTCGGGTTTTCACCCATTTTTACATTTGAAACCTCCTTTTCTCAAGATCATGAAGTTGGAAACAAGATTCAAGCATTAAAACATGTGTTATACCTTGCAAATCTTGGTTAAAAATGATGAACTTGGATGAATGTATGAAAGAGTTGAGAGATTTCAGAGAGTTTGATCTTGAAAAAAACAAAAATGAAATGATATTATGGAAGGGGTGGGCCGATCGGTCCACCATATGGGGTGGGGTGGGACCCACAAGTCCATTCTAAGCCACACATTCGGATTTCCGTAATTCGGATAATGTTTTGGATAATCTGGTTCAGTTCGTTTCTCGTTTAAACTCGTAATTCGGCTTAAAACGAGCATAAAATGGTCGTTTTTCTGCTTAAAATAAAATTTACATAAAACTGATTTAAAAACTTTAAAAAAAACTTAAACGATGACACTTAATGACTTAACACATTGTATTGTCGGTAATTGTGCATCTTTTTCGGCTTGACTGATCGTCCCTTGCTTGGTTTGATATTAAAGGTTTCGTTTATCGTACCGACGTACTAAAAAAAATCGAAATCCTTTTTCTGTGTTGTAATTCACTTATCCCGAAGCTCTAATACTTCGTAAACATCACCAAACATTATATATTTCGTCTACAACGTAATTCCCGATCCGTTCGGGTTTCAATAACCGATCATTGGTTAATCGTAATTCCAATACGATTCACTATATAATTGAGTATGATTCGTACTGTGAATCATATATACTCGTATAAACGTACTATAACTCATATAATCAATATTAAATAACACGTAAATAGCATATTCCGGCTAGGGTATACCTGAATTTGCCGGAATCGTTACACTTAGCCTAGATAGCTTTGGGAGAAATATTGTGGGAGCATCCACGATTACATCTTTTTACTAAATATAATCCCGTCATATGGATCTCTCAAGACGAAAGATATTTTCTCTTTTACGTGATCTATGGTGACGAGCGGTTTTCCTATGTTGTTGATTCCTTCATTGATGAATATTCTGGTGGTTCAATAGTTGGCATCGGAGTTCAGACTTCATCATGGGATATTTTCACTAATGCAATTCTTAACCAATTTCGTTTTGGTGCCCTAGATAATCATGATCCGATTGAACTTAGCAATACTTCTACGCTCTTAATCACACCGCCATCAGACCCGCTACCCCCGCCACCCCCGATTCCACCTCAACCACTTCCATTAACTCAAATAACCAAATTGGTGCAAAAAAAACCTTTGTTTTCATCCCAATTGGTGGACTGAAGACTATAAGAAACTATCAAAGGTTGTCAATTTTATTATCATCAAAAGGAAAAGCGCACAACCAACTACAACTTTTGTCCCATTAGACAAAATTTGATGCGGCAAGAAGCGAGTGGTGGCCACCTTGGTGCTACGTTGAGACCGCCCCACTTGTCATTGTACGAATCGAATGGCGGCCGTCATGGCACCGACATTCTGTCCTTGAGGACAATAACGTTTTCAAGGGGTCGGGAGTTGATATGATAATGCAAACTCCTATTTGGATTAACACTGATTATCTAAAATCTTGTGGGATTAGTTTAATATTTAAATATCATATTCTGCTGATTTTTAATTGTGTTTAAATTAGATTTGATGTCTTACTTTGTTCCTATTTAATGCTTTGAAGTTTTCATAATTAATAAGAAATAATTATTATTTTGGGTATATTTTTTCTTCTTCTCTTGTATTCTTGAGAAGTTGACGGTTGTCTCAAATAAACCATATCACATATGTACTCTGTCAATGCAATAGAAAAGTTTTATGCGTCTTTATATCTACTCTCTTGATTGATGCATATCTTTATGTCTACTATTTCGATTTATATGCATCATTATATCTTATTGAGTAACATGTCAAGAAATTAACAGTACCACTATTTTATATATGACAATTGATCTTATTATAAGTAAAGTATTAGTATCCAAAAACAGTTTGTCGATAGAGTTTTGTATGGAGATATGGTATCTTTTGTGACTCCCAAATAATTGCTATTATTGATTACTTGCAAACCATAAAAAGGTACATTATCGAAAACCCTAATTTTGCTTATGGTAATTCAATCTTTCATATTATAATTATGGGGCATTTACATATATCCCCTCCTTAAGATCATTTATTACATATATACCCAATCCTAAACCTCAATTTACATATTTTCCCTTCTTAAATCTTATATATTACATATTTACCCATTTCATTAAATTTACTCTATCGAATTACAACTTTACCCATATTGAAATTATGAATTCAGATTAATGGTTTTTTTAAATCAAATAAACAAAGCATATCTGCACATCCATATGACATATAAACCCAACTACCAAGTTGCAGACATCCTCAGGCTTCAACTCTATCTCTCACGTTTTTCCCATCGAAACCCTAAATCGGAAAAACCTGGCCGGAAAAAGAACATCAAGTATCAAACATATCCTTCACGGTGGTTCAAAGCTAAAGAGACGGTTGGTTTCAGGTGGGTTTCCACCGGTGGCAGAAAAGGGCGGCGGTTGGTGGCCGAAACCGGTATCTCCGACGAGTTTCCGGCCATTTCATCTCCGCCGGAAATGACGACCACCACTATTTCCCTCCTAGTGTTGTGTGAGGATAAAGACAGACTTAGTTCAAGAAAAAAGAAAAAGAGGAAGGATAACATTGATTGGTGGTATAGAAAATTAAAGATGGATTGAACAAGATTTTGAATAAATCAATAATTTGAACAAGTTTTATACTTTTATGAAATTTCCTTTGATATCAATCTCTGTGTTTCCATGGGTTTTGATGGGCATGACTAAACATTTTAATTACAAAGAGGGTAAATAGGTAATTTCATAACAAAAGGGGAAATATGTAATTAATATTTAAGTGTTCGGTAAATATGTAAAAAGGAAGCTTAGCAAGTGGATATATGTAAAAATTCCTATAATTATAACTTTGGATATCGAAAACAGCGTGACAGACACGAGTCAAAGAAAGGTAATAGGGTCAAAATAAAGAGTTGGGTATGAAATTCAAAAACTAATAGTTAGGGTTTTAAAACTAATCCCTTTCAAAAGTTGTTAAGAGTTTCTATTCGAAGCTAACATAACAAAGAGTGAAACTAAGAATAAATTAACAAAATTAGTTATACAAGATTTTTAATAAAATCTTAAGCATAATTCAATATGCCAAGAAAACTGTTTACTTGTTTTTTATCTGTTAATTTGTTAGGAAAAGATGTAATCTTTTGTGGAAGCGGGATAATCAATATAGAATATCAAAGCAATTGATTTATGAGGAACCATACGTGTTGATCAAATGCAAACCCGGATATTAGGTGAATTAATGGACACAAACATCGAAGATGGGGTATACAATTAAAATAATACAACACTGTTATCAGAAAATTGATTATTGTTGCTACAACAAAGATAAGACCAATGATAGTGAATGGACTGGTTAGGCTAAAAGGCTTCAAGGATTCAGGTTAGCCTAACGCAGGTCGTGGTGTCCCTCTACGTTTGCAAAACGTAGAAGGAGGTTCACTAGTTTGTTGTTAGTTGTTACAGTTCACCAAGGATCTAAAACCGTGATGTTTGAGATCGGTTTTAGGATATGTTCTTGGTGAAGCTATGAAGTTATTGAAGTAAGAAAGAAATAAGCAAGAAGCATATTTCTCAAGAAAGAAGAGAAGATAAGGGAGAGTATGTTATCTGCCCAGATCTGTTGTCGTCTTGTTTGTGGCTAAGTCTCTCTTATATAGGAGAAGAGACTTAAGCCTTTCGTCCAGTTGTAACTAAACTAATTCCCCTCCAGTTTGCCTAGAGAGTTGACCTTTGTGGGCTGGAAGGTTTGGACCGCTGGTCCATAATTAAAATAATAATACTTTGTCTGAGCATGTCCTTTGGTCAGAGGGGACAAGGATGTGAATAGTGATTTGACATCGTACTGTAGCACGTGGGTACTTGTTTACATAAGTTTGGGCGGGAAATGAAGCTTTTAACCTTTTAACCCTTTTAGCGTTAATGTGTTCCAGCCATTTTATTATTTCCTTGGGCTACCCCCTTCATTAGCCCCCAAGTCAGAGGGATTTGAGAGGTAAGCTCAAGGGCTTCTGACTTTTGCACACATTTTGTTTTATTGCTTAAAGGATGCAAGGCTTGTTGGCTTCGAGGCTTTGTTCAGTTTTGGTTGTTTTTTGAATTACTGATGTGACAGTTGATGTGATGGTTTGCGGTTCCGAATAACTGCTTTTTCATTAATAGTTATCAATGGGATAACTATTCACTTTCTTCCATATTTCTTTTAAAGTTATTATCATAAACACATTCAAGTTCCTTTCAATCCTCTATCAGGTTAGTTTTGATCCTTCATCTTTTCTTCAAGATTATGGTTGCCAAAAAAGACCTTTCGGTCAGTTTTTCTCGATTAACCCAAGAAGAGGTTGAATCGTTTTGTATTGAGTGGGGAATCGGGTTATAGTATAAACCGGTCGCTCTGCCAGTCGATTCTTCGATCGATCGTTGTCCGGCGGGCTACATTGCTTTATATTGTCGTCATTTTGAATTTTCCAATCTTCGACACCCTTTTTCGGTTTTCGTTTTGAATGTTTTGGAATATTACCGTATATCATTCGGTTAAATCCATCCTTTAGGGCTAGCTAGGGTTTTGCATTTTGAGGTTTTGTGTAGAGCCCTAGGTTATGATCCTTCCTTGTTGAATTTTCGCCGTTTCTTTCGCTTAGTGAAAAACGGTGATTGGTACACATTTGAACATACTAAGGTTCATACGTGTTTGGTCTCCTCGGCGGTTACAACCCTCGGTTCTTGGAAGGACCGTTTTTTCTTTGTTTCCGATTCTATCCTTCCATTTAAACCCGTTTGGAGACAACCCGAGGTTGTTCTAAATGAACCAGAGCCGGCCGAATCTGAGTTAAATGAAGCTTTTTTGAAATCGATTAGAAAATGTCCTTCACGTCTTCGCCCTCTTCCCGAACATCTTCTTGTGTTGTTAGGAATAAGCAAATTATGGGATAAGCCTAATCGGAATCTCGTTCTTATGAGGGATAATAAGGGTATGCATTTGTTTGTCCCGTATTTGCTTTGTTTTGTTGATATGTTTGCTAATGATTTTCCTTTGTGTTTTGTAGTTATGTCTGCCTTAGACTTTTTGAAAAGTGATGACACCTCGGATGTTGGGTTCACTGATGTTGCGGCTGTTGTTGGGGAGGATTCGGTTGTTCGAGGGAAGGAGGGTCGTTTTGAAAGTGGTGATTATGTGGGAGTGCCAGATGTTAAAGGGTTCACCAAAACCGCTGTTCCAAAGTCTTGTACTCGTCGTTCCACATGACGTTTGCTGAAGTCTGTTGGCACCTCATCCTCTCATGAACCAGTTGAGGTTAGTGATGACATTCAGGTTTCTTAAGACTAAGGTCCAACTATGGAGATTGAGAAGGAGCAGGGGTTGGTGGTTTCCAAGAAGGGGAAGTCGGTTGGGAAGAAAGCTGCGATGTCTTTGGTTCAAGGGTTGGATGGGGATGCAGTTTATGTGCCAGAGTGGAGTGTCAAGGTTGGGGATAGCTTCAAAGATCCTGAAGTTTTTGCTGATGTGTTAGCCAATTTCGCTCCTCCAGGGTTCGTGATACTATCTCCAAGATGGAGGGTGATTCCCTGTTGTCCCGGCTGATCTTGAATTCTTGTAACGTTTCTGCCCTTTTGGCAGAGGGTGTCACTCGCTTTCGAAAAGAGATGGAGAAGTATGAGGAGTTTATGAAGACGAAAAAGAAGATGAAGGCCTCTATTGCAACCATGAAGAAAGAGGTTGAAGGTTTTTCTGAGAAGGAGAAGGTGTATGTGAAGCGGATTGACGAGTTATCTCGTGGCCATGAGATTGAGATGGCAAGTTTGAAGAAAGCTATGGAAGCTAACAGGGCTAGGTTGGATGCTTACCGGGAAGCCTTTGAGGTGCAAAGGAAAGCCTTCGAGATGGAGAAAGAAGGCTTAAAGGCTTCAGTCACCCAGACCTCTGATGACAACAAATGGCTAACTGAGCATGGGTTTCAACAGGTTGTGGCTTATTTGCTTCATTCTAGCGAATTCAACTCGGTGTTGGGTGGTGTGTATACGAAGCTGTTGGCCCATGGTAAGCATTTGGGCTTCGTTGCTGGCTGCAGCTATCACGAGTCTGGTCAACCTATGGAGAAGTCACCCCTGTTCAACCGTGAAGCTTACAAGCTTTTTATGGATTCAGTTCGTGCCATGGAGAGGCTCACTTGCCCTTTTATGGGTGAAGTATCAACATGCTTTGGTAAGCCTCTTTTTGTTTTGTAGGGTTTGAAACCAGCCGGCCTTGATGAGAAAGTTGCTAAAGAGGTGCTCGAGTCCTTGTCGAAGAAACGCTCCCGTTCTAGTGACAGTAAAGAAACTTTATCCGGAGGCAGCGACGGATCTCATGTTGCAAGCCTCGAAGGCTCGGCTGTTGCTGATTTTGGCCCGCAAGTCAAGAAGTCCAAGAAGGCTAAGGGTGGTAAGGCCAGTACCTCAAAGCCTGTTTCTGATGTTTAAACACTTTATTCGTAGCTTTCTTAGCACTCTAAAACAATGTTATGTAATCTTAAACAATGTAGGTTTGGCATGGAACTCTTAAAGTTTCTTCCTTGTGGTTGTGTTTGGCCATTTTGGCCCTTTGAACATTTTCTTGGGAATCCTTGTGATTTCCTTGTTTAGCCTTAATTGGCTTATTATGTATGATTGTTGTTAGCTATGGCCTTGGAATGGCCTTGTTTATGAACTATGATGTTCTATGTACTTGTGTGTTGGTTGCTTGTCTTGTTAGTTTGATGTGATTTTAGCTAACTTTCCTTAAGAAGTTTTAGTGTTGCAGTCACTTTAGCTTCAAGGCTTCATCAGGTAAAAAGCACATGTTGGCTATCCTTTATATCACTACTTAGTGTATGTTTTTTGTTTTCGTAAACTTTTTGAAGCTTAAGGAACGAATTGGTGTAGGCTGTTCATACCTGTCTATGAGACAAGTTTTTGTTTAAAAAATTTTCTAAGTCTCATGGAGTTGGATTGATATAGGAACTCACCCCTTATATAGGTCCATTTAACCCTTGAACCTATTGAGCGATGTGGCCTGGGAGCTCATCCCCTTACATGGCCCTTGCCATGGAGTTTCTTGCTAGGTTCTCAACCTAATTATAGGATAGTAAAGACAAGTTATGAAAAAAAGTTTATCATTCATTCAAGAGGTTGTTGTTTCACAAAAAGGAGAATTGTACATCTCTTGAAATACATTTTTACATTTTGACTAGGCATGGAACCTTTTAAGGGTTTTGCCGTTCCAGTGTCTTGGAAGCTTTTTGCCTTCTGTGTCGGCCAGTTTGTAGGATCCACCCTTGTGAGCTTCGAGGATTGTATATGGTCCTTCCCACTTTGGGCCAAGTTTTCCTTGATTTTCTTTCTTGCTGGCCTCGTTGTTTCGGAGTACAAGGTCTCCAGGCTTGAAGCGTTCATGCTTCACTCTAGCATTGTAATAAGCTTCCATTTTTTGCTTGTATTTAGCCTCTTGTATTGCGGTTTGATCACGAATTTCTTAGAGGAGTTGCAAATTCAACATGGTCTCATTGTTGTTTGATTCGAGGTCCATGTTGAGTGTTCTTTGAGTCACAACTCCGACTTCGGCTGGGGTTACAGCTTCCGATCTGAATACTAGGATGTAAGGCGTTCGCTTGTGGCTTGTCTTCTCGGTTGTTCTTATTGCCCATAGAACGTTTGGGAGCTCTTCAAGCCAATTGTTGGTGTGCCTTCCCAGCCTTGTTTTGATTCCTTCTACGATGGTTCTGTTTGTTCTTTCAACTTGGCCATTGGATTGTAGGTATGCAACTGAGCTGAACACTTGAGTGATTCTAAATTCTTTGCACCATGTGCTAAAAGGCTTCTCAGCAAATTGTTTCCCATTATCCGTGACCAACACTCCTGGCAACCCATAGCGAAAAATGATGCTTTCCCATACGAAGTCAATGACTTGTTTGCCCGTTATTTTTGCAAGTGGTTTGACTTCGGGCCACTTGGTGAATTAGTCCACGGCTACTAACAAAAATTTTACCCCACCTTTGGCCGGTGGGAACGGACCAACGATGTCCATTTCCCATTTGTGAAATGGATAAGCCGAGGAGATGGGGACTAGATCGTGTTTGGGGCTTTTTGGGATAGGTGCATGATTTGACAAGATTCACACTTCTTGAGTTGTTCGGTTGCATCTCGGTGCATTGTGGGCCAGAAGTATCCGAGGTTCATCAATTTTGCAACCACCGTTCTTGGCCCAAAATGAGATCCACATATCCCCTCGTGAACCTCTTTGATCAGATAATAAATTTGTTCTGGGCCCACACATCTCAGCAGTGGTACAAGGTAGGCCTTTTTATAAAGGATTTCTCCTTGCAACACATACTGTCTGGATTTGATTTGAATCCTTTCAGCCTCTATCTGGTCCAAAGGCAACTCACCATTTTTGAGGAACTTTTCTATGGGAGTCATCCAATTGGGACCTTCTTCAGTGATTACATCTTGAACCTCCAGTTCTTGAATTGAAGGAGTCTTCAACACTTCCACCAATACTTTCTTGGTGAGATGTGCAAATGTGAGGGATGCTAGTTTGCTCAGGGCATCGGCTCTTTTGTTTTGTGATCTTGGGACTTGTTTGATGGTGCATTCTTGAAATGTGGTCATCAACCCTTTTGCCATTTCACGGTATTTCTTCATGTTGGTCTCTTTGGCTACATAGCTGTCATTGACTTGACTTGAAACAAGTAACGAGTCTGTGAAGACTTGTAGCTTTTGGATTTTCATCTCTTGGCAATCTTCAGACCAGCAATCAATGCTTCGTATTCAGCTACGTTGTTGGTGGTCTGAAATTCAAGTCGAAGAACATATGTAAATTCTAACCCTTCAGGGTTGATTAAAACGAGCCCAACTCCTGACCCTTCGATGCTGGAAGCTCCATCGGTAAAAAGCTTACAAGCTTCAGGGTCAGAAGGTTCAGTGGTTGTTGTGTGTATTTCAGGAATGACTTGTTTTGGGATTTCTACAATGAAGTCTGCCAAGACTTGGGCTTTGATAGCTTTTCTTGTGACATAGGTGATGTTATGTTTACCTAGTTCCACAGCCCATTTAGCCAATCGGCCTGAATTTTCTGGTTTTTCAAGCACGCTTTTGATGGGTTGGTTAGTGACCACTTGTATAGGGTGTGCTAGAAAGTACCTTCGAAGCCTTCTGGCCGTTTGAATTAAAGCCAGGGCAAGTTTTTCCAAATGAGGATATTTGACCTCTGCCAGTTTTAGTGTTTTACTAAAGAAATAAACAGGTACCAAAACTTTGTCTCGTTCGATGGTCAGAATCGCGCTTAATGTTTCTTCAGCGACTGAGAGATAGACAGAGATCAATTCTCCCGTTTCAGGGGCTGCAATGGCTGAAAGTGAAGCCAAGTGTTCCTTTATTTGGCTGAAGGCTTCTTCGGCTTCTTCCGTCCACCTGAAATCTTTCTTGTTGGTGCAACCCTTTAGTGTTTTGAAAAAGGGTAGGGATTTCTCAGCAAGCTTGGAGGTAAAACGCTTCAAGGCTGCAAGCCTTCCATTCAGACTTTCCACTTTTTTTGCTTTGTGGGATTTGGTTTCAAGAACAGCCCTGACTTTGTTGGGATTAGCTTTTATGCTTTGTTTTCCCACAATGTGCCCCAAGAACTTGCCTTCTTCGAATCCGAATGAGCATTTTCACGGGTTAAGCTTCATGTTGATCTTTCTCAAGTTTTGGAAGGTTTCTTTTATGTCTTTAATCATTTGATGCTCGATTTTGCTCTTGATTACCAGATCATCAACATAAGCCTCCAGGTTTCTGCTGATTTGGCCAGCAAATGCTTTGTCGATCAAACGTTGGTAGGTTGCACCGGCATTTCGTAGGCCAAAGGGCATCTTTTGGTAACAGAAGATACCCTTGTCCGTGTGAAAAGCGGTTTTTTCTTCATCTTCCACCTTCATGAGAATTTGATGGTAACCCTTGTAAGCGTCGAGAAAGCACTTAAAGGGATGGCCGGTTAAAGAGTCAACTTGAGGTCCATCTCGGGTAAGGGATAGCAATCCTTTGGACATGCTTTGTTTAAGTCTTTGAAGTCGATGCACATCCTCCATGACTTGTCAGGCTTTCGAACCATGACGGATTTGCCACCCAAGATTGATACTTGACCTCACGTAGGATCCTAGCTTGTACAAGCTTTTCAACCTCTTGACATGCTGCCAAGCTTCTTTCAGGAGCCAGGCACTGTTTCTTTTGGACAACAGGCTTAACATCGGGAGGTATTTTGAGCTCATGCTCTGCAATACTTCGAGGGATGTCTGTCATGTCTTCCGGGCACCAAGCAAAGACATCGCTGTAGTTTATCAACAGCTTCTCAAGGTGTGAAAATGTTTCTTTGGAAAGGCTTGTGTTCACCCGCACCTTTTGTTCAGGGTACTTGGGGTTTATGATTAAACCTTGCTCTTCGTCTTTGATTTTTGAGCTTTTCCCTTCAACCGTGTAAACTTCTTGGGTAGGTTGAAGGGTTGCAATTCCCATGTCGATGGGAAACTTCACAGCACCCTGACCAACCGAGACAGCCATGTTGAACACACATTGTCCTGGCCTTCCTATGATTACATCATAGTTGGAAGGCGTGTTGATAACCACAAAAGTGAGTGGTTTGGTTTTCTTTATCTTGCCTTCACTAAAACAGACATCAAGGGGTTAGTTGGCCTAAAGGCTTCAAGGGTACATCGGCAATACCTTTTATAGATGACTCGGAGGGTTGAAGCCTTGAACGCTCTTCCTTG
Source organism: Bidens hawaiensis (assembly GCF_021521415.1). Lineage (NCBI taxonomy): Eukaryota > Viridiplantae > Streptophyta > Magnoliopsida > Asterales > Asteraceae > Bidens > Bidens hawaiensis. The sequence continues at coordinate 1,788 of NW_027506427.1, read as the reverse complement.
CTCAGCCGGTTGAAGAATCTTTCATACATGATCTCCGTGGCCGCCCCTGTGTCAATGTAGGCTTTGTTTGTTCTAAGTGTTCCCACATTCTCTTCCACCGTTAGAGGGTTTGAGAGTAAGTAACCTTGAGGCGGTGGGAAGCAGATGCATTGAAGCTCCCAACCCTCCAAGCGTTGTCGTTTGTGGGAAACACCTTGGTCTATATTCACCATATTCACTTCTCTGTTTTTTCTTTCAGCCATCTTGTCTTTGACCCCCTTTCACCAAATGAGCCAACTCTCCAGACTTGACAGCTTCCTCAATTCTTCTCTTGAGTTGAAAGCAATCGTTTGTATGGTGACCTTTTTCTTCATGAAACTCACAGAACTGGGTGGAGCTTTCGTTCTTCTTGCTTTTGGGCAAGGGTCGAGGAGGTCGGAAGTTGTGTTTCACTTCCTCAGTGGCAAGGATCTCCTGAGGGGTTTTGGTTAAGGCTGTGAAGTTCACAGTCTTTTCCCTGCTTGGAGGGTTCCGACCTTCAGGCCTTCGATGATCTGAGCTCCTAGGATATTTTTTCATAGGGATTGTAGTTCACTTTCTTCCGGTTGGGGCTGTTGCCTCGCCAACTGGGAGCTCTTTTTCTTTGTTGTTTGAAATCAACGGCCTCTTCGCCTCGAATATGAGCCTCAGCTTGCTCAAGAGCTTCATCAAGGGTTTTAAGCAGGCACTTGTTAAAGTCCCCTTGTGAGGTGTTTGGAGGTGATGGCGTTCATGAAGCCTGCCACCCTCATTTTTTCATCAGCCCCCACATACGTCAACCCTTCTTTTTTGTACCTTTCGATGAAATCTCAAAGGCTCTCGTCATCTTTTTGTTTTATCTGAAAAATGACCGTGGCATCCTTGACGTACCTTCTTTTTTGTGAAAAGTTGGCCAAGAAGCCTTTGCTCAGATCGTCGAAGCTTCGAACGCTTTGAGCAGGAAGGTCATTGAACCATATCCTGGTTGATCCAACTAACGTTTGCATGAACATCAAAAAACATTCAGCATGGGACCATTTTTTTATTCTGGTCGCCCCAGTGAAGACCTGGAGGTGATCTTCGGGGTCTTCAGTCCCATCATACGTTCTTATATGGGTTGGCACCATGATTTTTGTTTGAAAGTCATAATCAGCGATTTGTTGAGAGAAACAGGATAGGTTACCGGGCTTGTAAGGCTTTGCCAGATCTTCGTCTAGCCTTACAGTAGGGTTACGACTTGTGGTTCCTTCCTGGGTACCCAGCGCTTGGTTGATGAGTTAGGTCCAAGGGAAGTGTGTCATCATTTGAGCCATCATCTGAGGCATGAGGTTAAAGCCTTGAAGGCTTTCAAGGGTTGCTGCTGTTTGATTTGTTCCCATGGAGCGCTCATTGTAGCACTTCGAGCCAAGGACAAGACCGACATGGCCTGCTCCCATGTGGTGGCTGTAGGAGGATCACTTGAAGCTGGTGACTGCCATATTTGGTCGAGAGTGGTCTCGTGACCAAGGGGTTGCGAAGTGAACAAAGGGAAAGCCGTTGGGCTTGGTCTCCCATAGGTGTAGGGAGATGGGTTAAAGGGTTGACAGGTTACACTTGGACCAGCTTCAAAAAGAGAAGCAGCCGGTCGTGAGCTGGTTAGAGGGGAAGGTGGACGTCTGAGCGACAATGAGGGCTCTGATTCGTCATAATCTAGCCTTATTCTTATCCCCTTTTCTCTTTCTTGGCTCAAGTGTTGGTTAATAAGATGTCATAGTTGCAAAAAATGCAGTGATACCCCTTCCATGGTAAGTC
>NW_027506426.1:0-94421 GCF_021521415.1 Bidens hawaiensis | reverse complement strand
TTAAGAAATAACAAATAAAATTAAATAAATGAATAATAGATATAAAAAAACAAATTCAAGTTTAATAAATAAAATTAAATGTCTAGTGGCAGTCGATGGTATGTTTTTTCGGGGGAACACCCAAGCCAAACTCTGAAGCCAGCGTGGACTCGGTTAAAACAACATAGTATGACCAGAATAAGACATCAGGGGATCTACAAATTTAAAAAATTCGATAGCCTAAATATAAGAAATTCATCGTTCTAAAAAAATAACAACCTATATTGCCGTAAAAACCATCACAAACTGTATAATTATCTTAAGTCAAAATTAAATCACAAATGAAATTTGTATGTATCTTTTTCTTTTCTTGTCATTGTGCGTGTGCTTTTTATTTTTATTTTTTTATTGATTTTCAACAAAACCCATGACTAAAAAACGATCAATATAAATTACATGGAAAGTATAATAAATTGAAAAGAGTTAATCATGACTTCATATTTGTAATTATGACCCTTATACGTTATTTTTATTATTATAAATTTTTTTTTTGCAAAATGAAATTTATCAGTAATAACTTATTTATAAATCATGTAAGTAATATATTAAAGCAATACATGTTTTACACATATCCTTCAAATGTATCATCTACATGGGATGCCAACTAATCAATTTTCATTTATATATATTCCATCTAATTAACTAATTTTTTAATTACCACTTCTTCAATTTAATACATTTTTATGTTAAAGCATATAACAATTAATGCATTTATTATTATTTAATATATATTAATTATCTCAAATAAACCAATTATGAGTCTCTTAGAATTATATTATTAACAATTTCTAATTATCACAAGTTAGTTATTACCTAAGAAATAATAGCTGGTTTCCACATTTTGATAAATTTGCTGAATTTTTTTTACAGAGGTATTACGAGTTTACGGGTCAAAAGTGTATAATCAAATATTAAAACAAGATGATTTTTTTTACATAACATCATTCTAGGGCTTCTACATAAGATGTCACGTAAATGTCATGTGAGCAGCTTTTTATTTTATAATATCTTTTTCTAAACACAATATGGGACACGAGCACTTTTAGTTATGTTATAACTTGTAACTCTGTTTTCTTATTTTTTCTCAACCACCCGTGTATCACACGGGCTCTATCCTAGTAATAAACTATAAAATTGCCTTTTAGTTGAAACAAGTTATCGGTTTTAAAAGCATTTATTAAGTTCTAATTTTTAAAGTCATTTATTATTGAATTCAATGATAGCATTACCTTATAAAGGTATATTACATAACAATTTATTTATTTGCGTAGTTATAGGTGATCTGTAGGATCGTAGGATAGATGTGTAATGATGTGTACGATGATACTACTCTTCAATGTTATATGCGGAATCCATAACAAGGTGAATCTGTGATATTCGTGACAAAATCGGGTACATCTTAGTATTCATGTATCGAATAAGCAATTAACTGCTTATTGCGTAACGCACGCACGAATAACCAAACGGGTCTGGTTATGACCTGAATAACCCGGAGGGTGTATCTATAAGTGATATATGTACATTATAAGCCAACATTTTGATATTATGGATTTAGTACAATAGAAACCAGTTTAAACGAAAACATACTCGTTTAACTACCCGCTATGACTTTTAAACGCGGAAAAATAGTTCCAAAACAAGCATTGTGCGTTAAGCCGAAAAAGATCTACAAAATACTTATTTGGGATTTTTTAAGCGATCCGTGAAAAGATTTTGGATTTTTACAACCAAATAGTATGTTATTCTAAATTTACAAAAAATGTGGCCGAAAAAAAACACTCGTTTTGGCGATGTTTGTCGTACCCGATAATTTTTTCTCGCCAAAACCCAAACCCGAAATAAATTTGGACTCGGGATTTAACGTTCAGGCACGCAAAACTCAAGTGGGCCAAAATTGGGCCCAATAAATTCCGGGCCACAATTTTTGAACACCCCCCCCCCCCCCCCCCCCAAAATCCTTTACACATTTAAACAAGTTGTTTGATATTTAACATCATTCTTCTCACAAATTCTGGACACTTAACTCCTGCCTTCTTCACACACCTAAGAACCCTAGATGTAAATAGCTAGTTTTGATCAAAATTAACTTGTTTAAACATGGTTTGTTTATAAAAATGGAAATTTGATTATTAAATATCAATTCTAACCATGAAAAAACCCTAAAAAGATCCATAAACATGTGTTGATCCTACATATGGTTAAGAATCTGAATTGATGAGTTTTTTTTTTTACCATAAGCACGGATTAGAGAGTTTATATCGTGTTTTAACGGTTCAATAGTTCGGATTGAAACCTTAACCGAAACCCTAGGTTTCAAGGCTGATCTTTTGATGATACATGCTTGATTTTGTGATATAGGAACTGTAGTTACATTACTTAGAAGAGCAAGAACCTGAACAATTGAGTAAAAGAGTTGAAAAGAACGAAAGCCGCAAAGGTATTGCTGAATTACTCGTTGATTGGCAGTTTAGGATTAGATTGAGTCCATGTCCTAATTTGGTAATTTTTCGACCATCCGAGAATATTTGGCGAATTTATTACCGTTTAGGGACAATTATTTGCGAAAAATACTTCAACTGCTTGAAAAATTATGAAATTTTATGCAGGACTCAGTTATGGCATAATATGATCACATATAAAATTTGGTGTAATTTGGAAAACCCTAGCTATGTTTCTGAATTCGCGTTTATTCAAGTATTTATGGTCATTTTTAGCTCAAAAAGGTAATTTGGCAAGATTGTTAGTTTTCTAGGAATTTTACAGGCTATTTTGGGAGCCATTTCAGTCACTTAGTAAATTTATCAAATTTTTTGAAAATCGTTTGGTATAAACGGACGATTTACGGATTAAAGATAGCATATAAAATGAACTTTTATCAATTATTAAAGCAGCAAATAATTCCAGAAATATTGTTATAAAAATCTAAATATCTTAATTAGTGAGTGTATTAATTTTGGTAATTTAATGATAAACGGATAAATAATTATGCAAATTTGAAAGTTAAATAAATTCAATTAGGATAAAAACCGACAATTTATGATTAATGAACCTGTTGGAATATCATAACACTAAGAGTGAAAAAAAATCATATTTTTCGACTAATTGAGTAAATCCAAACTTTTTGTGAGAAATCCGGACAATTCAGCTGGATTGTGCACATTTTTCTCCAAACTAGACTGAATAAACGGAAATAAGCCTTGTAGCGAATCCAATCAGCTAATCTATGATTTTTCTTATTAAATTTAATCATTTTATCAACCAACATATTTACCCAAATTTATGTGATCATACCTATTTTCTAAACGCATAAACCACCAACTTGGCCCAGCAGGTGAAACGGAGCCAAGTTCGGTTTTAAATATAAGACATTGGACAACGTCACAATCTAATCCTATTAACATGTTCTGGGCGTGACAGCTATATCCATACTACTATACATCCCAGATTAGTATGAAGATTATAATAATAAAATATTAATATTATATAATATTAATTATAGGATCTAAGTGATAGCAAGCAAAACGAACCACAAGCTAATACTGTACTGAGTATCTACTAAATAGTGAGTTTCATGACCCCTCTTTTTAAATAGTTTTATGAGTTTTTGGGGTGAAAAGCATGTTTGATTATATATACATACCTGAAAGATGTGATGATGTGAATTATCTATGTGCTAACACATGAAAGTCTCCACTAACACAGTAATTAACTTCGAGTCGATAGCTTGTGAATAGTACTACGACTTTTCACCATTTGCACATGACCATAATTATACAAATAAGCTTATGTAGTGTTAGACATAGCTACTTGAGGCATATTGTGGGCGGAAGGGGGAACACAATGTTTGATTACGCGTGGGAAATGGAGGAACGCAGCACGAACAAACAGTAAAGGCTTCACTGTAGCTTAGTATAATTACATCACATACATACATACTTACATACGTACATACAAACTATAACTTGTGATTACGCATAACTGATTTCTTGAAACTTGTGAAACTCACCAACTCTTGTAGTTGGCCCATTTTAACGTGCTTTCAGGTATAACAAAGTTGGAAATAAATTGATGACGTGCTCTGTATTCTGGAATGTGATCGATGCTATGTGAATAGTTACAATCGTGCTAATTAGGAGTGGGACAGTCAATGAACTGGTTTATGTTATATCACCTAGATTGTAAACGAAGAAAGAACAATGTAATATATTGTAAATTAGTTTGTAATGTTTCTTTATAAACAATTTGGTTGATACCAGAGGTGCCTGTTACATTCCCGTTTTACGCTTCCACATTTGCTAGTCGGGGTGTGACAGAATCACACTAGAAAATCTTTTTAACTTTTTCATTACATTGATCAATAGATGTAGAGTATAAAGGAATATGACAACTATCACTACATGTACTCTCTGGACCCAAAGTATGAATGCATATGTTAAACCACCAATATATACGTGAGTTTGAAGATTATACACTGTGTAACATACATGGCGCATAAGTTACGCGCCGTATAAGTCATACGGCATATAACTCATATGTTTCCAAAATATTATAATTGTTGTAGTAATAACGTGAAGATACTGCGAGCGGATAAGAAACGTGATGATCTCGCGGAAATCATCAACACCGCTCGCATCCGGGTCCAAAGTTATGTACATGTTATGCCCCGGGAAAAACTGCCGATTGTTATCTTCTCCTTCGTCACCACCTGCACCACCTGCTCCAGCTACAGCTGCCATTTCTGCAACATAAACAGTCTAAGTTAGAGAAACGTCGAAGTCAAATCACAAGTTCGCCTATTACCATGAGCGAAGTTATGATTTATTCTGTATAGGTGAAGTTAGGGGTTGGGGCGAAGTTGGGAACAACTTCGCCTTAACTTTAACTTCGCCTGATAACAGTTAATAAAAAAAAATTAAAAGGGCCAGGCGAAGTTAATGATAACATTGCCTAACCTGTAACTTCGCCTGAATATGAAGCGGCAACAGTTTAGACGTTCATAACGAAGTGATTTTGGTCAATTTGGATATTGCGGACTCAACCAAACATGTTTTGACGGAGATGAACACTAGCAAGTTGAATACGACTACGTTAAAACAATTTTGAAAAGCGGGTGTTGGATGTTTGAAAGAACAGGGTCACGAATCGGGTCGAAACGACCTTTGATTAACGCCATTGACATAGATTATAAGATACAACAACCCTACACACCTTTAACACGAGTTGAAATCGAGAAAAATAACACAGATTGATTCAAAGAGTAACTTCGCTTAGGGTTAACTGAGAATAAGTTCGCCGGGTTTTGAAAATAATACTGAGCTTTGACCAAAAATTTCTTTATATAGGGTCAAGGTTATACAGGCGAAGTTAGGGTTAACTTCGCCTGTCCCCATAACTTCGCCTGTTTAAACAACTTCGCCTTTTTCCTCAACTTCGCTCAATATGAAACTTTACCAAACAGACCCTTATAAATTGAACATTATGCCATTAACTTTTAAAACTTCCTTTAAAGAGTTAACTGATCCGATCAAGAACCAAGTAACCAGGTATAAAATCATACAACTACATAAGTAGAATAAATTTTAAAAATAAAGTACACGGGATCAAATTTCAGTCTAGTCGGGGACCAACATGTTTTAGAAAAGATCCGAACAGGAATCATACTAATTAAGTGACTGTCACATAGATCCATGTTCAGCTGTATTATGACATAAAGAAACAGGTTGTAAGCAGGTAAATAACTTAAAATGGTTTTCATCGCTTCTGTGATACGGGTTAGGTTCAATTAAGCTCAAAATTTAAATGGGCAACACCTCAGAGATTATGATGTCTCCTATCTATTGTCAAAGCGTATTTGGCTTTCCCCAAGTCACCCCGAGTTGACCTCGACCCGTAGTGTCTGATTAAATAGTAAGTACACGTCGATCTGTAGAGTCTTCTTCCCATTCTCTTTCTTGCATCTTGATTGAGAAGTATTAACATTATTAGCTCTAGAATGTCTCAATAACACATATTTTTTTTTTAATAAATATTTACACAGTTTCAGAGTAGTAAACAACTGCAAGTCCCGAATCTGGATCACTGCAGTTTCTTGACACGCTATCTTCACGGGAATCAGAACACTCACGGGCTCGTGTATGACTGGGTAATCGCTTTTCTGCCTATCATTCGGAAAGATATATGCGGAGACATACACAACTCTTAATGAGTTTCCACTTAAGATCGAGGAGATTTAGTTAGTATCACTTCTACTTTTACGCACCATAAAAAGCTACCATGACATACAATGACTGTTCTAAAGTTTTTTAGGCCTAATAACTTCACTAGTTAAGCACGCAGAATCAGTTTGTCGATCACTTTCCAAGGTTGGATCAATTTTCTTTTAAACATAGTAAAGAAACTTCTTACGAAGTAGTAGACTTGAAAAATTATTTCATCTCCCTTTTAAAAAATTTTAACTTCTATCGCCCCGATCAGTCGAAGTCTTCAGGTAAACGGCTATCCTGAAGATCCAATGGATCAGCTGGACCGACCACATACGAGTATGTGTCCTTCTAACTAATTATGAACGACTAATTTTCAGCGAAAGAATAAAAACACATCATAAACCGGCCCGGTCACTTTCAGTCATCTGGTTAATGGCTATCCTTATACTCTACAGGTAGAAATGAGGACCAAACATATCCGAAGATATGTCCTTCAAACTGAAGCAACCGACATAATTCTAAGCAATAGTGACGTTTTTTTTTTTTTTTTTTTTAACAAAATAAAAATGAAAAACACGGTTACTCGGGATTGATCATCCCATTTAGCTCAACAAGGTTTTGAAAACGAGTTTTGTCAAACGCTTTAGTAAACAAATCAGCGAAATTATCTAACGAATCAACCTTTTCGAGCACAATCAATTTCTTCTCAGCACAATCCCGTATAAAATGATGACGGATGTCAATGTGTTTAGTTTTGCTATGCTTTACGGGATTGTTAGTTACTGAGATAGCAGCAGTGTTATCTATGCAAATAGGAGTATGAGTGAAATTCAGACCGTAATCGCGCAATTGCTGTTGTATCCAAAGAACCTGGGAGCAGCAGTTCGATGCTGCCATGTATTCTGCTTCACAGGTAGAAATGGCGACTGAGGTCTGCTTCTTGCACTGCCATGACACTAATCTGCCTCCAAGAAACTGACATCCACCTGTTGTTGACTTCCGATTCTGATTGCATCCTCCATAATCAGAATCCGTGTAGGCGAAAAACTCCAAGTCTCCTCCTTTCGTGTACCACAACCCTAGCTTAGGCTTGCCTTTGAGATATCGCAATATCCTCTTCACACCCTTCATGTGAGATTCCTTTGGGTTTGCCTGAAAGCGAGCACAAAGACAAACTGCAAACATAATATCAGGTCTAGATGCAGTTAAGTACATTAAAGAACCTATGATTGCCCGATATTGGGTGGGGTCCACGTCTGCATCACTGTCTGAATCAGCACCCAGTTTATGGTTGACGCAAACTGGAGTATCAAATGGAGTGCTGTCCTCCATCTTGAAGCGTTTGAGAACGTCTTGGACATATTTAGTCTGATGAATGTACATCCCATCTTTCTTCTGATCAACCTGCAGTCCTAAAAAGAAAGTTAGTTCACCCATAGAACTCATTTCAAACCTCTTTTTCATGACGGCTTCAAATTCCTGACACATGGCGACTTTTGATGCAGCAAAGATGATGTCGTCCACGAAGACTTGAACCAGAAGAAAGTCGCTTCCTTTTCTCTTAACGAACAGTGTGCTATCGATCTTTCCCCTTTCAAATTCATTCTCAAGCAAGTAATCGGATAGAGTTGCGTACCAGGCACGAGGGGCCTGATGTAGCCCATATAGCGCTTTACTTAGCTTGTACACGTGATCAGGAAAGTCTGGATCAGGAAAACCCGGAGGTTGCTCAACGTACACAACCACATCGACTTTACCGTTAAGAAACGCACTTTTCACGTCTAACTGGAACACCTTCATCTCCTTGTGTGCAGCAAATGCCAAAAACAATCGGATCGCTTCCAATCTCGCCACATGAGCAAACACTTCATTGTAGTCGATCCCTTCTTGCTGATTAAAACCTTTTACAACCAGCCTTGCCTTGTTCCTTATGATTATTCCTTTCTCATCTCTCTTACATTTGAAAACCCATTTGGTGCCAATCGCATGCACATTCTTCGGTTTTGCAACCAAATTCCATACCTCCATCTTCTTGAACTGGGCTAACTCTTCTTGCATGGCTTCGACCCACGAGCTGTCCTTGAGAGCCATTTGATAGTTCTTTGGTTCAATCTAGCTAATGAAGCAGGTGTACAAGCATTCGTTAATGATGCCTGTATCTTTAATGCTTGTGAAAACACAAGTGTGCTCATTCAAGCTTCGTCTTGTTTGTACACCGTCGGACAGATCACCTATCACGTTCTCCAAAGAGTGATTTTTGTGAACATTCGTAGTCGGAACCGAATTGACTTGCAGATTGTCTTCCAGGTTCGAAGATAGCTCATCAATAGGTGATTGTTGTTGAGAGTGAAAAGGATTGAAGAATTCCTCTTCTGTAGAGGTAGCAGGGGTATCGACAGCATGTGACGAAGAAGGTTGACATTCATCGTACTGCGGTCGTTGCACAAAATTTTCTTCCTCATCATAAAGCATCTTCGTAGCTATTCTCTCATCAACTTCTGCACAATCCAAGTAAGGCAAATTAAAAGATTTAAAAAGCCTATCATAGTCGAAAGCCCCAGCGGGTCCCGTGCTTGGTTTTGGTGATTTGTAACTTGTGATGTCAGTGTTACACACCACCTCAACCTTGCTGGTCGATAGATTAATGACTCATCTGTTGGGTGTCCCAACAACATATCCGACTAAAATACCTTCGTCGGCTATCTCACCAAATTTTGAGTTCGTCTTTAATATCGAACACGGGGACCCGAATGGTTCGAGACCACTCAAGTTAGGCTTTCTACCATGCATAAGTTCATAACATGTTTTATTCAATCTTTTAACAGTTAAAACTCTATTAAGGATATAACAGGCTGTTGCAACAGCTTCAGCCCAGAACACCACAGGAAGTTTAGAATCAGCCAGCATGGTTCTGGCTCCTTCAATTAGCGTTCTGTTCTTCCTCTCAGCCACCCCATTTTGTTGCGGAGTATACGGAGCGCTGTACTGGTGGTCTATCCCTTTCTGTAAGCAGAATATCTCCATCTGATAGTTTTTGAACTCTGTCCCATTGTCAGTCCTGATGTATTTAACCTTTTTCTCCATAATATTCTCAACCTTGGTAATCAAATTCATTACCAACTGAACCGTTTCACCCTTTGTCTTCAGGAAATATACCCAAGAATATCGAGAGAAATCATCAGTTATCACCAAGCAGTATGATGTTCCACCTAGGCTTTTTACATTCACGGGACCGAGAGATCCATGTGAAGTAGGTCTAGGGTACTGACTATTGAATTAACCTTCTTGGTGTGATGAGATTTCTTGTGTTGCTTTCCCTTTTTGCACGATAAGCATTGGTCTTCAAAGTTGAAATTTTTCAAGGGAACACCCAGCACCAGCCCATTCTTGAAAATGTAGTTTAGTTTTCGAAGATGAATATGCCCCATTCTTCGATGCCATAACTCGGACTCCGATTCAGTTGCTTTTGACAGAAGACATGATTCTTCTGTTGCCATCTCAGTCGACCTCATGTCTATAACATATGTATTCTTTTCCCTTGGAGCCTTCATTACTATCCATGTCTCTGGTATCTTGAAACCAGGATACAGTACGATCGCTTCATTTTTGGTAAAGTGTACAGTGTAATCTTTGTCACAAATCTGAGACACACTCAGCAGATTATGCTTCAGCTCTTCAACGAAATTCACCTTTTCTAACTTCATTTTACCATTAGTCACCGTTCCAATTCCAGTAATTCTTCCACCACTCTCTCCAGCAAAACTTACTCTACCTCCCTGAACAGGTTTCCATTCGTGTAACAAATTCTTGTTACCCGTCATGTGCCGGGAACAACCGCTATCCACAACCCATAGTTTGTTTGCAGCCCTGTTCAACTGTTCCTGCACGATTAAAGCAAAGGATTAAAATCTGGGGACCCAAGACCTATTGGTCTTGGGTCGATTAAATCTGTTAAAAGGCATCTCGTGCTTTGGCTGTCCTAAGTTAGTATTAGAATGATTTCTGTAGGTCCTAAAAGGATACCTTCTAGTAGATTGACTATGAGGCCATCCAAACCTTCGTGAATTAAATGAATTATAACTAATGATTTGGTTGTTAATAGGGAAAAACTGAGATCGACTTCTTTGAAAACCTGGATTAGTCCAATATCTGAACTTTGATGAGTTTTCATTCTTACCATTATAATAATTACTGTTAGTTATACTCTCAGTTTTCGAAGGCCTCATACCTTTGAATCTCTGATTCAGAGGGCAATCAGCAATCAGGTGTCCTATTTGATTGCATCTGAAACAGCTCCTGTATTCAACTTTCGTCTCAACAGTTGTTTTAGATGTTGAAGTTGCATTACTGCCCGTTTGTCTAACATATGGTGGGACATACGGGTTTAGTGGAGAATTCTTTTCAGTTGGTTTATGTTCCTCTCCACGTTTTAGTAACACTGCCTCTTCTTTTGTCTCACTAGACTCGGATGTCTTGTCCGAATTTGATGAGACAGAACTAGGAATAGAAATCTTAACATTCGAAACAGGTTTACTCGTTTCGCTTTTACTAACTTCTGGATCTTTAATCGTAACTTTAACAGGAACTGTCTAACCAATTTCAACATCAACAGATTTCTGATTACTAGGATCATAAGTATAGTTATGATTATAAGGTGGTGGAACTTCAGAATATCCAATTCCTCCCCTTTTAACTGGGGAACGTTGATCACTTACGAGGTGATCAAGTATTGCGGAGGAATTTCTAAATTGCTCAAGCTTTTTGTTTAGTTCCACCACTTTCACCAGGTAATCAGCTATCTGTTTATCCCTTTCAGCAATTAGTTTGGTTTTCTCTTCTAACACTTCATAGCTAAGATCAATTACTTGTATTTTTTCAGCTAGACTGGCTTTAAGACTTCTGATATCTTTCTCACTAGCTTTTATTTTTACCGTGTAATTTTTTTCTCTAGTTTTAGTGTAATAATGATCTTCTTTTAATGTTCTAAGTTGAGCATCCAAACTAACAAACTGATCAGTTATTGTTTTCAATTGTTCAGACAGATTTTCACATTTCGTACAAGGGAGTTTAGAACTTACCTCAGAGAGCTGATCTGTCACCTCTGCCATATAAGCTTGATCTTCTCTTGTCTCTCTGTTTTTTTCTTCAGTTTCGATGTTAACCAAGTTGGCCTGTTCGAACACTTCCTCAACTTGCAGATTCCAATTGTATTCCCCGTTCTGTCTAGATATCATCGCCTTATTTTCATTACTTCCCCCATTCGGTTGTGTTGGCCTGTTGTGACTACGTTCTAGTCGTCACTTGTGCATTCTTTAGCAAAGTGGCCATTCTGTTGACAGTTATAACACCGAACCTTTGACTTATCAAAACCTGGTCTTTCACCAACGAATTTTCTACCAGTCTTCTTCATAAACCTTTTAACTCTTCTTACTATCATTGCCATCTGCCACTGCAGATCCATCTCCTCCAGATCATCAGCATCGATCTGATCATAGTCTTCGTCTAAAGTTGCAGGATCAACGATTTTACCTTTAATGTAATTTTCGTAAGAAGCAATGAAAGATGCATAGAGAGCAAACTGCTGTTCAGCAGATTTAACACTCATGGGCATCTGAGAGTAGTTGTTGTTCGGAACACTTGAAGAAAAACTACCCTTTGTTGTTTGAGGTTTAGAAGTGTTTGTTCCACCAGCTACGAAACACACATCACCATCCATGTTGAGAGTTACATGACCATCATGAGTTGAGTTAGAGCTCGTGTCTCCCTTTGAGTAGTAAGCAGATGATTCTGACTTCGAACTTGAACTTGAATTAACTTTCGCACCATACATTCCCGGATCCTGAACCTGATCAGTTGGTGTCTCTTTTCGAACCATGTTAAGTTCAAAAGTTCATAGTTTGTTGACTGCTGTTTCCAAGTCAATGTTGGCAAACTCTTTATCTTCTCTCATCAAGACAGTGTACATCTCCCATTTCGGTGGGAGAGCATCAAGGAGTTTTTCCACGATCTCTTCTTCTTTATAGTCAATTGAAAAGTTCCTGAGTTCGGTCATCAAGTGGTAATACCTTGTGATGATATCATCAAGTGACTCATTCTTCAAATGCTTGAACACCGAGAATTGGGTTTTGAGTAGCTTAATCTTGGATGCACGTATCCCCACATTACCTTCATATCGGTTTTCAAGCGCTTCCCATAGCTCTCTGGCGGATTTATATTTCCTGAAGGTGTGAAGAATTTCTTGTGGAAGAGCCATTGTTATCGCAGCATGAGCTTTGCTTTCAGCCTCTTACATCTTCTTTTCTTCCTCTTCCATCTTATTGTATTTCTTAATTTGTTCACGACCCTCATACAAAGCCGTTGGTGGAATGTATCCATCTTGAATGCACACCCACATCTTAGCATCTTGATATTTAACATACTGCTCAAACCGATCTTTCCAAGCCACGAAATCGGTTCCCTTAAGCATTTTCGGTGCCTTAGTAGCTGAACCTGCTTCCACCTCCATTTTCACCAGTTCCGTAATATTTATAGAAGTCATCTTTGGAAGAAATACAAACGAGCACTCAAAGAAACCAAAAAAACAATTTTATTCTGAACAGTACTGTAGGCGAAGTTAAACTTAACTTCGCTTAAGTCTTAACTTCGCTTGATTTTTCAACTTCGCTTTCTTCTCAACTTCGCCTGATTAGGCGAAGTTGTGGATAACTTCGCTTAAGTGAAGTGAACTTGTGAGGTAGGCGAAGTTGTTAATAACTTCGCTTAACCTTATATCTTCGCCTAAACCCTACAAACAGTGACGGCAACTTCGACTGATGAACACAACGTTTTTGCAGGTTTGATTTTGACGTTTTGCGAGGTATGCGAAGGTGTAATGAGTTGTTTTTGATGGTGGGAGGTGAGTAGGACACAAAAACTCGGTATATTAACGTAAACTCCCGAATAGTCGAACGGAACGATTTCTACACCCGTGTGATAATCCCGAACCACACAATCACGAGCAAACGCTCTGATACCAATTGTAGGTTCCCAGCCGGATCTACACGGAATATCTCGTTCTACTTAGGTGCGGAATCCCTACGTAAGACGATACGAGCATAGAAAACGATACACGTTAAACACAAGCAAACACACGTTACAATACTCAAAAGACACGTTGTATTGCAACTAGTAACACGTGAATCACCGATCACAATTACACGTATTGAACAACTACTTCAAACAAGCCGTAACCTAAACCTATATAACATTCGACAACTTCGCCTAACATGTTTAGACGAAGTTGTCACTAACTTCGCTTGTTCCACAAGTTCGCCTATATCAAGCGAACTTGTGAGACAACTTCGCTTAATCATAAATACAAAACATACAAACTCGATTACAGATACTAGATACTGAACTACTGACATCATGTACCAACAGATAACCTTTAGACGGCCAAAATCTCCAGTGAACGAACAACCCAACTGATGACCCACTCACGAACGAACTGGCAACACTACAAATGTAAACATACATCCTATATATAGACTACCAACCTAGGCCCAAAACAAAGTAAAGCCCACCAAAATCAATAGATTTCGGTTTACACATAAATGCCCAACTAAGCCGAATCTTAGTTTAACAATACCAAGCATAAACCACAAAATATAGCCCAACAATCTCCCCCTTGGTTTATTGCTTGATTTTAGTCGTGCTCGAAGATATCTAAACTCTGTTCTTGAGTTTGTTTAGCAGCATGAGATGGGCCTTGAGCTGTCTGAGCTTCAATAGTGACGGGCTCAGCAACAGTTGGTTGAGTAGTTGGTATCACATCACTAGCCAACACGCCCGGTCTCGGATCTTTCTTTCTTCGTTTGCGTAGAATAAGATCGCTGGCTGGCTCTTCGTCGATATCATATTCAATATGTGTCGCAGTGACTGATTTGAGGAGGTTTCAATGTAGTTAACTAGAGCTTTTTCTTGAACGCTTCGAACTCTTTAACTTGTTCAGCAGTAGGTACTGACTGTTGTACCTTTGAGCAGGAACCACATTGTGAGGCCCCGAACCCCGGGAACCCCACAGTTGGTAATCATTCAAACACTCGTAAAATTTAATAAACTTAACAACCGTTTCTTCCATTAAAACAAACGTATCAGAGTATAAATTTTGCGAAAAACATGAAAAATGAAATAAGTTCCCGAAACCCGGGAATTTTGCCCAAGAACCAAAATAAGTATAACTTTTATAAGTTTCCTTGAAATAAAATATTCATAAACAATTCTTCCTTCAAGTATGCCCTTCACCATCCAAGTAGCTCCGTGCACGTCCAAGCGATAAGGCATCCTCTTCCAGATCCTGAAACTTACACTAACATGCACACAAAGTCAGCTTGAGCTGAGTGAGTTCAAGTTTTAAGTAAAAGGTATCAGTAGTAAAATCATGATAGCCATACCAAAGGTTTTCTAAAAGTAAAAGGGTATATCCATCTAATCATCATTATCGAACTTAAACATCCTCATACATACGTATACAAATGTATATGTAAACATCCATTCAATAACATCCCTATATACATAACAGTATATATATATAACATCCACGTATAACATCAGGGTCGAGCAAATGTACAACCCAAACACGTAACATCAGTGCATGCAAACACGAAGTAGGCATACACAACATCAGTAGTCGAAACGACTACAACATCGCCAAATAGAGGCCAAGAAATAATGTATATACATATATATATATATATATATATTTTACATACCAAGGCTTACCATATACTAGCAAGCCTATATAAAATCATTTTAAAAACATTTCATCAAGTAAGAAAACATTTAGGTACGCATGCTAGCCCAAAAGTAAAATGAGTAAAAAGGGCATCATGAACTCACCTGAGATCGATCGAATACTTGCAACGAGCTAGGAAGTTCCTAAGGGCAAAATCACAAGCAAGGGCCTGTAAATTATACATAACCCGTTACTAAACTAGACTGTAGGAACACTCTAGTCTAATGGGCCGTACAAGCCCAACACTTTGGCCCAGGGCCCAACACTTTGGCCCAAGGCCCAACAACTTGGCCCAATACTTGGCCCAAGGCCCAAAAACTTTGGCCCAAGGCCCAATACTCTAGCCCAAGGCCCAACAACTTGGCCCAAGACCCAATGCTTGGCCCAAGGCCCAATACTTTGGCCCAAGGCCCAACAACTTGGCCCAAGGCCCAACAACTTGGCCCAAGGCCCAAGGATAATCAAATCGGGTCGAATGCGCAGGTAATAAACCTTAAAACCATTTGTTAAACGACTTAGCCCCGAATGGACCAAATTCAATTTTAAATCTTTTCATTCATCAAGATTATGTCACCCGAGTTGATAGGGTTGACGGTTCCTTTTTACAACTCTTACTTTAACGTTTAAACAAAAATTCGCGCATCGCCGACTCGATTGACGAAGCACTCACCACAACAACCCCGTGCATCAAAAAAATAATTTTCCCACAGCCCTTAGACTCCCCTAGGTCCATGCAAACTGATTCGGTTGGTCATCCAACCGATTAACGCATCAAACTCAACAATTCTAGACAACCGAACATAACAATCAAACTACAACTAGTTGATCAACTTAACGAACACCTAAGAATATGATCTTTGAGTATGATATACGGGACATACCTAGGAATATTGTGGTGCAAAAACTCACTTCAAACGGCCCCGACAAGAACACAATTGAACATCCACCGGTTAAGCCTAAAACGAACTTATCGATCAATAACGAGTAAAACGTGTAGATTTTAGCATGCGAAGATGCATTTAATTACATAGGATAACCTTTGAAATACATTATTAAATTTTTACCAGACTTTAATAAATGTCTTAGGTTTATAAAAATATTATTATTATATTTTTATATTGGACACAAAAATCATAAAAATTCCTCCAACACAAAAAGGTATGTTTAGCTATTTCAGCGTGCAACAAAATGGTTTTATTTTTATAAAATTCATTACCAAACCAAATTAAACGATTCCAATTGTGTTTGGTTCCTAACTCAAAATACTAACTTCCAGAAGTGGAACCAACCAATTTGGACCAATCGAAAAAAGGTTATGACATCGGGAAGACAGACCAGAATCCGTCATCTCGCATCAGCTTTGACACTCAATTTTATAAATTCATAAAAACCATTCAAATCTCGTTCAAAAATTACGTATTATACCTTTCTGAAACTAGACTCAAAGTAAAACATCATGGAATCAAGAATCAATCAAAAAAAATGGATTAACATCGCGTTACAGACCCTACAATAAACGAATACTAATCTGTCAGCAAGCTGTTATCATCAAAACTCAATCTTAACGACCAATAAACGCGTTAATATGATCAATTAAGGTGTAAAAGACATGGGGAATCATAAAACCGACCTTGAATTGAAGTTTTCATGGCGGAAACATGGCGGGGCAGAAGAAAAACGAGCAGGGGGGGTTCTTAGTTGCGATCGGCTGCACCTAGGGTTATGAGTTAGGGTTTTTCATTCTTTTATGATATAAAATAAGAATTTTCATTCCAGCCCCTCAAGTATAAAGTGTGTAGCAACTTGGGTGGAAAGTTACATAATTTTAACGTACCGGGATGACGTAAAGCCTCGAGGAAAGTCGGATAAATCCCGAGAGATGTACATACTTTACATGCTTTAAATCACTTATCTGAAATTAACGGGCGTTAAAAGTCCACCCTCCTTAAAATGGGATTCGTCCCCGAATCCCGATGCGACAAGAACAATTGCGGGTAGAGTTTCATTATCTCGCATTCGGATTCCCAAGTAGCCTCTAAACCCCTACGGTGCCTCTATTGCACCTTCACCTTCCTAACCACTTTATTTCTCAAACGCCTTTCCTGACGGTCAAGAATTGCGATAGGTTATTCACCGTAGTTCAGTTTACTATCAAGCTCAATGTCATCAAGAGGTACATGGGCATCTTCATTTGCTAAACATTTCCTCAAATGGGACACGTGGATAGTAGCATGTATCCCCGTGAGCTCATCGAGCAATTCCAGTCTATACGATACCTCACCAACATGGGACAATATACGGGACGGACCAATGAACCTCGGGCTAAGCTTCCCCCACTTACGAAAACGAATGATGCCCTTCCAAGGAGAAACTTTTAGCATAACTCTATCACCAGCCCCAAAAACAACAGGCCTCCGCCTTTTATCCATGTAGGACTTTTGACGATCCTGAGCGGCCTTCATAAAAGCCTTAATCTTATCGAGCTTCTCAGTTGTTGCCTCAACCACCTTCAAACTACCCAACTATTTCTGACCAGTGGAACCCTAACAGACTGGAGTCCTACACCTCCTACCATACAACATCTCAAACGGTGGCATCCCAATGGTGGCGCGATAACTGTTATTATACGAAAACTCCACCAACGGTAAGTGACGGTCCCAACTACCACCAAAGTCGATAACACAAGCCCACAACATATCCTCGAGAGTCTGAATGGTCCTCTCGGACAGACCATCCGTCTGTGGGTGATAAGCAGTACTAATGAGGAGTTTGGTGCCCATCTCCTCGTGAAATCTTTTCCAAAACCTGGAGGTGAAACGTGTATCCCTATCTGAGACAATAGACACCGGCCTAGAGACGACCTCACGAATAAACACATCTGCCAGCTGCTCTGAGTCAAAAGTCTCTCGAATCGGCAAGAAATGAGCGCTCTCGGTCAGTCTATCCACAATTACCCAAATGGTGTCATAATTGCCCCAAGGAGTACGAGGCAGTTTAGTCACGAAATCCATGGTAAAATGTTCCCATTTCCACTCAGATATTTCCAATAGCTGAAGTTTTCCAAACGGCTTCTGATGCTCGGCCTTAACCTGAAGACACGTCAAACACTTACTCACATACTGAGCCACCTCAAACTTCATCGCAGGCCACCAATAATTCTTCCTCAGGTCTTGGTACATCTTGGTCGCACCCGGGTGAATAGAATAGCGCGACTTGTGCGCCTCATCTAAAATTTTACCTCGGAAACCTCCATACCTCGGTACCCCTAAACGCCCATCCTTATACTTCACCCCATCACCGACGTCTTCCAACAACGTTTCCTGACCCCAAACACGTTCTGACATAATCCATTCCACCTGCAAGGCCTCATTTTGAACGCTGGCTATTTGCTTCAAAATATCGGGTTTAAGGATGAGTTGGTAAGATTTTACACGAATCGGCTTCGGTATCTCCTTCCGGCTCAACGCGTCAGCCACCACGTTAGCCTTACTTGGTGGTACATAATTTCCAAATCATAATCCTTAATCAACTCCAACCATCGACGCTGGCGCATATTAAATTCCTTTTGTTCGAAGAAATACTTTAAACTCTTATGATCGGTATAGATAACGCAGGGAACACCGTACAAATAATGCCGCCACAACTTAAGCGCAAACACATCGGCCGCAAGCTTTAAATCGTGAGTAGGATAACACACCAAATGGGTGTTCAAGTGTAAACAGGATGAGAATGGAATCATTGTCAGAAACGAAGCAAGACTTGTTGTTTTGGGTTTTAACCAGAGGGAAGGTATAGACTACAATGAGGTTTACGCACCAGTTGCAATGCTAGAAGCTATTCGGATCTTTCTGGCGTTTTCTTCTTGGAAAGGTTTCAAAGTTTATCAGTAGGATGTGAAGTCAGCATTTCTTAATGGGAAGATTAGTGAAGAAGTCTATGCGGGACAGCCACCGGGGTTTGTCGATCCGATCCACAAAGACAAAGTGTACCTCCTTCATAAAGCCCTATACGGTTTCCATCAGGACCTGAGAGCCTGGTATGAGATGTTGTCCAAATATCTTTTAGACAACAGGTTTATCAGAGGAACCGTCTACTGATCGTGTAAATATACGTCGATGTCATTTTTGGGTCAACAAACGATGTTCTATGCAAGCAGTTTGAAGAAGTGATGAAGAAAAGGTTTGAGATGAGTGCAATGGGGGAGATGAAATTTTTCCTTGGACTTCAAGTAGAACAGATGTCAAATGGTATCTACATCCATCAGACCAAGTATGTCAATGACGTATTGGCGAAGTTCAACATGACTGATGCATAGACTATCAGTACTCCTCTTCCATTGAATTATGGTATCGGTCCTGATCCCAACTGGGAGAAGGTTGACCAAACGATATACTGATCCATGATAGGCTCATTGATGTATCTTACTGCTTCTCAGCCAGACATCATGTATGCCACGTGTTTGTGCGCCCGATATCAATCTAATCCAAAGGTTTCACATCTCATGATCGTCAAAATAATTCTATGTTATCTCAATGGATGTCCGGGGGTCGGTCTCTGGTATCCAAAAGACGATAAGTTTGTGTTAAGAGCTTATTCTGATTCAGACTATGGAAGCTGTAAGCTGAATGCCAAATCTACAACGGCAGGGAGTCAGTTCTTCGACAAGCGTCTTGTCACCTTGCAATGCAAGAAACAAACCACGGTTTCGTTGTCTACCTGTGAAGCTGAGTATGTAGCTTCTTCCAGTTGTTGTTCTCAGGTTCTTTGGATACAACAGCAGATGCGGGACTACGGTTTGAATTTTATTACTACCCCTATCTTCGTAGATAATAATGCAGCTATATCAACTACTAAGGATCCGGTAAACCACTCTAAAACTAAGCATATTGAGATACGGTATCACTTCATTCGTGATTGTTACGAAAAGAAGTTGATTATCGTAGACAAAATTCACACCGATGAACAAAAGCAAATCTTTTCACCAAAGCTTTTGATAAGTCACGATTTCAATACTTATTAAAACTTAATGGTTTAAAAGTTTTGGGCGGTGTTGATAAGAGGGTTACCAAGATAACATGTGTTTTGGACTTGTGAACCAAACATCAGAGTCAAAAGTTTCTTTTGTAAATAATTTTTCGTTTAGTTTTTTATTTTAGGGGAGAAAATTTTAAGAAAAAACAAAAACATCGAAAAAGTTGAAAAAGCCAAAAACAATATAAATTCAAAAATGTCAAAAACATTAAAAAGGGTTGCTCCTCAGAAAATGAGATTTTGAAGCAAAAATGGAAGATGATAGTACATTAATCATCTAGTCCCAAATCCTGTAAAAAGTAGGCATAAAAGGTTGTGTGCCTAATTGTATTGGTGCATTGGTAGGCCTTTAAAACAAACAAGTAGTGGATTAACATCTTGAAGCTTAGTTAATATCTGGTTTAAAGAAAATGAAGAAGTTTAAAGATTGTTGTGTGTGCATACGTTCATTTTTGAAAAAAATTCAACTTATTTTTACTTTCATTTTGCAAAGAAATTCAGCTTATCTTTTCTTTATTTTTATTCAAATCTTGGATCCTCTCCTACGCGATAAGAATATCCGACCCGAGGGTTAAGATTTGAGTATTCTGCTTTATTTTCTTGGTGTTTCGTACAAGCCTTGGATCTCCTCCGCGTATACTATAAGCACAAACGTGTGAAAGTCATGTATCGAACTGGGGATTAAGGCCTGTGCAACTTCAACTTATTTTATCTTTTTATTTTGTTAAAATGGAACCTTATATGTGTGTAGTAATACTGATCTTAAGAGAAAATTTTAACGTTCTGTGTTGTTTTGTTTTGTTGTTTTTGCATGAGTCATAGCTAATCGATTTTAAGCAAGTGGTGAAAAGAGATGCAGGTGAAAAACTTACTGTATAAGGATATACAAATTATGTCTTATATGTGGGTCCACATAAGATTCTTGCTTAATTGAACCAATTAAATATATCACAGGAATTCCTGAATCATTTGCTTGGAAGGTTTAGGTGGAGAACATTACCATGACTGACTTAACACTAGTCAGAATAAAAGCTGAAAATAAAACTGTGATGGAAGGGCAATTTGGTCAATATGATTCACTGCTCAAACTCACAAAAATATGTAATTTCTGTTTGATTTAGTTTTCGACTATTAATGTGCGGGTGAACTATTTCTCTAGGGTATTTCATTGGACAACAAATCTTGTTTTATCAAACCAAAATCAAACGTGATCAAAACGTCTATCTGTTTTACTCAAGGTCGTTAATTTGGACTTGGTAAAATAGCGATTTTTCAAACTGAGCTTATTTAAGTTATTCTTATAATGTACGAGGATATTAATTTATACTTACGACATTACATTGGTGTGAATTGGATGAAATGACAGATTAAAGCATGTGATTATGCAACGCATAAGTTTAGAAACTTATACGGTGTATAAGTTATACGCCGCATAAGTCTTTCAACTTATACATCGCATACGTCTGAGTATATATTGATGGTTATACGGTGCAAAAGTGTATACTTATGCATCTGGTTGTCTGAATTCTCTCTGCTTTGATTCGCTTTTTCATACAAATCTTGCTGTTACTTTGTTTGACGATATTTTATTTTGGTGATCTACACACCAACTCAAATCTGAAAGTTGAAAATTCTCTGATTTCATGATGAACAGTAACAAGTCCACCGATAAGTCAGATTTGATGATAATAAACAAGTGTTGAACCAAATAAATAATCACAATATAAATCTATTTGACAATACGAGATCAATGATAACAGTTAATTTGATTATAATGGGTTCTTAGTGTCAGATCTGAAAATAAAAACTTATCTGTTTGATTAAAACTGATTTTTGACCGGTGGAACTTTGATATGTCATAAAATTGATCTCAAATGTGTAATACTCTGACATAAACGATGCTAGTATGATAGGTTTTGAGTTCAAATGATTTACAGATTGGAAATTTTGATTTTGGTCAAAACATAGACATATACGCCGTATATGTTTATACATATACGGAGTATAAGTTATGAGTTGACCAAAGTCAATATTCAAGCATATCCGCTAAATAGGACATATACGGTGATAAATGGACTTATACGTTGTTTAGACATATCCACTAAATAGGACGTATACGGTGATAAATGGACTTATACGTTGTTTAGACATATACGGTGATCAGGACATATACATTATAAAGGACTTATACGTTAAATCTGACTTATACGTTAAAGCTGACTTATACGCTAAACATACATATACGCTGAGCAAGACTATGATTTTAACATGATTTTCTTATTATCCTTGCAGATGGGTAAGAAAGGGAAAGTTACTGATCCTAAGCACATCATCTGCGCTTATTTGAATGAAGAGGATCCTAAAGTAGTAAAGTTTAAAGTGATCATGCCATTTTTGAGAAGATCCAGAATCTACATGGCCATTACACATTCGGCAGATCCTTATGAGAGTATTGTGACAGAATTTTGGATGACTGCCAAGGTATTTGGAGCTGATATTCAGGCCACAGTACAAGGTCAGAAGATTGTGGTGAATGAAGCATTGATTAGGAAGGTTTTGGCGTTCGATGCTGAATCATCAGATCTTGTTGATCTTGATGAATGAATGGTGAAAGGTTGCATGCTCCGGATGGGCTGCAGAGACTCTTTGAACAAGATAGCTTTGAGAAGGACTGCATTATCAAGACCGTTCAAATATCTTGTTCATATTGTGGTTCATTGCCTTTGACATCGGAAAGGAGGTTACGAGGATATTTTAGATTACCAAATGAGCACGATGGCTGCTTTGTTTTTGAATCTTAAGTACATTTTTCTCGCATGAATTTTGTAGAGGATCAGTGGTTGTAGTATCCGAGATTTATACAAATGTTTGTTGAGGATGTATTTCCAAATTCAAGAAGGAGGGTCCTAAAATCTTTCTAGATCATGTCACTGGGAATACTCTGGCCATGTTAGCTTCGTATAGACATGTGAAAGAAGCTGATATTCCAAAGTTTAGAGGATTATTTGGGCATCTCAAGAATTCTGATTATGTTGCTTAGTCTGATAATAAGTAGAGAAATGATGGAAGTGATTCTGACCGGGCTAAAGAAGAAAGATTAATTTTGGAGTTTAAACCAGTGGGCAAACGTTTTATCAAGATTGAGTCTGATTCAGAAGGTGAATCCGTCACACCTAAGAAGAAAAAGCAGAAGATTATGAAGAAAGAGATTATTATACAAGTTATAGAAGAATAAGTGTACTCAACAACATCTTAGAAGGATCATGAGGAAACAAAGTAAGATTCAGAAGGCAGGAGAATGAGATAACCCAATCCAAGGGCTAAGTTTGAGAAAAGGGCCGAAAGTTCCAAGAAACGTAAGTCTACTGATGATCAAGATGAGACTTATATTCCTAGGGATGTTGTTGAGAAGCTTGTGAAACCAAAGAAAGTTTGTATAAAGAAGAAGTAAAAGAGGGCTACATCTCCAAAATTGAAACCGATTGATGAGCCTGATGTTGAAGAACCAGAGGTGACAGTGACTCCTATAAATCCGGCATTTATAGTTGAAGAACCGGTTGTTGAAATGGGCAGAGATGATAATGTTTTAAGGACACCAGTTGTAGAACCATCTCCACTGGTTCAAGTACCACATGTTTCACCTAAGGCAGCTGAAAAGGTTCTTGATTTAGCTTACCTTCACTCAATGCTAGTTGTTTTGGAGATTTTCCTACTTTTAAAGATCATGACTCGTTGAAGGCTATTGTTACTGAACAAGGGATTCGAATTGATAGTTTGGTGATTGAGAACGATAAATTGAGGAAAGAAAATGCTTAACAGAAGAAAATAATCGAAGATGGTGAGTTAAGACGAAAGCAACAGGCTGACTTGTTAAATCTTTATATGAGATACTTTAACATATTGGAAGACAAATTGGGAATCAATCTTGTTGAGGAAATTGGGAAGTCAGAAGATAAAGTCTTCATATGAGATACTTTACCATATTGGAAGAGTTATTATATTGTCCGAAACGTGGGCCTGTGAAGGAGATTTGGGATTTTATTAAGCGGTAAGCAAAATGCAAATTCAGAAGCTGGACTACTCAAACACCATATCTCCATGCATCTAAAGTAAAGAAAGATCCATAAACAGATGATTTTGTGAAGACTTGGAGATATAAGCAACTAGAAACTCGGAAAGTGATTCCTATGTACCCTATGGAGCAAGACTTCCATGTTTATTTACATTGGTGGTATTTTGATGAGAACAAGGGTGAAGCTCAAATTGTTTTGAACAGAGATGGAGTGTGGGATGTGATAGATGTGATGGATCCCATGTGGTTAGTAAACTGCTCGGAGAAGGACATAGAGACGCTACATAAGTTCAAGATACAAGTTTCATGTGATAAACATCATGCGTCTGCTATGCAATACCAGAAAGTGATCAAGATTTGTCATAAGTATAAAAGGTGTTGGAGTATCTATTCCCACAAATCAGAAGCCCTCAAATAAACGTCCATGAGAATATATGAGGAGGGATTATCGAGAAAGGGTTTTTGGGATGAAAGACTGAAGTGTGAAGATCGAAGACCTAGCAACATCCAAGGGGGAGTTTGTTAGAGATTAATGTCTATTGCTAGGGTCTTAGATGTATTAGATATGATTGTATAGGGCTTGAAATGTAAAATGTATGATTATGTGTTTGTGATTAACGCATAAGTCCCAAGTGCCGCATAAGTTATGCGGCGCATAACTTATGCGCCGTATATGTTATACGGACTTGGTGCCTTGCATGTTGTTTCCTATAAATAGGGGACTTACACGTTATTCAAGGGACATTTGGTCAATGTTAGAGTGAGAGAGTAGAGAGAGAAAGTTGCCAAAGAGTCATATCTTGTAATATTTGAATTTATCAATGAATATGATGCTTAATGTTTAGTTGTTTTGTTCATTCTCATTGGATTCCGCACATTGAGATACAAGATGTAATATCTAGAGATCCTAATTGTTGTCTACATTAGCAGTGCATCCTCTTTCATAAGTTGAGTATGGCCTATGTGCCAAGTTCTGCTGCAACTAAACAAACTAAGTTGAGTATGGCCTATGTGCCAAGTTCTGCTGCAACTAAACAAACTAAGTTGAGTATGGCCTATGTGCCAAGTTCTACTGCAACTAAACAAACTACGTTGAGTATGGCCTATGTGCCAAGTTATGCTGCAACTAAACAAACTAAGTTGAGTATGGCCTATGTGCCAAGTTCTGCTGCAACTAAACAAACTAAGTTGAGTATGGCCTATGTGCCAAGTTCTCCTGCAACTAAACAAACTAAGTTCAGTATGGCCTATGTGCCAAGATCTACTGCAGCTAAATAAACTAACTTGATTATGTAATGAATGCCAAGAATATACTGTATTATACATGTTGTGGGTGGAAGGGGGGGCCACAGTGGTTGATTGTGCGTGGGAAATACTATATATGTATATACATACTATGTAGTGTTAAGCGTAGAAAGTTGGGGAATAACGTGTCTATGAAGTCCATGGGGATAACATGGTCTGTGAAGGATATGGGGATAACATGGTTCGTGATGGCCATGAGAATAACGTGGGCAATGGAGGCCACGAGATTGACGTGGGCAGTGGAGGCCACGTGGTACGAACAAACAGTTTAGGCTTCATTGTAACTTAGCATAATTATATATGTTGATACGTACACGCTATGTAATATTAGACGTAATTACTTGAGACATATTGTGGACGGAAGGGGGGCCATAGTTGTTGACTTTACTTGGGAAAATGAAGCACGTAGCACGAATAAACAATCAAGGTTTCACTGTAGTTTTTCATATTTATATTATAAACATACAAACATACATATGTACATACAAACATACATATGTACATACATACAAACGTATATACATATTTACATACGCGCGTACATTCAAACTAT
Organism: Bidens hawaiensis; assembly: GCF_021521415.1. Taxonomy (NCBI): domain Eukaryota; kingdom Viridiplantae; phylum Streptophyta; class Magnoliopsida; order Asterales; family Asteraceae; genus Bidens; species Bidens hawaiensis. The sequence goes on along the minus strand of NW_027506426.1, from coordinate 68,445 downwards.
GTCGTATGGTACACAGAACTGATTTCGTTGAAGCTTATGAAACTCACCATCTATTTGTAGCTGACCCGTTTTTAACATGCTTTGCGGGTATATAGAAAAGTGGAGTAGATTGCTTATGTGCTACGTGTTTGGATTGTGATCGATGCTGTGTAAATTGGTACAAGCATTTGAGTTAGGAGTACAGTAGCTTAATGGGCTGGATTTGGTTTGTATCAGCTAGTTTGTAAACCAAGTTAGATCAATGTAATATATTGTAAATTAGTTAGTAATGTTTCTTAATAAACAATGTGGTTGATACCAGAGGTGTCTGTTACATTATCGTTTTACGCTTCCACATTATTCTAAATGGGGTGTGTCACGTGTGTTCGATATCCAGACTTCATCAGGCTTTTGTGCGTTCAATAGGTCCACTTGCGTGTCTAGTGGTCTAGCATTAGAAGAGTCTAGTTTTATAAATTTAAAAACTAGAGTGTCTAGGTTAGGTTATCTTTTAATAGACCACATTTAAAACACCATATCCATAGCTAGACTATAAAATCACACAACGTGTGTGTCTATATATATATATATATATATATATATATATATATATATATATATATATATATATATATATGTTCATTAACTACCATACCATGCAATCATCCCACATATACGCGGATATTTGTTAGCTACCACACTTAGGACCACGTTCTCTAATATCCATGACTGGACCACATTCTCCTTTTTATCCATAACTGGAACACCTTACCATAGTATCCATAATTTGACCATATTCTCCTTGTATCAATAACTGGTCCACATTATAGGCTTTCATTGCTTTATTATATTCACGCCCGCGCTTTTCTATACATAACAACACACTATCATGTAGTCTTGCGTTTTCATCAATCCTACTTATGAATATATGTTAAACAATATAATATATAGACACATTCATACACGACATACATTACTAATTAAAGTTACGTATATTGATTCTTCATTTACGTGTATGCATAAAGCCCCAAAACATTTAACGAAAAATGGGGGCTAGAACGTAACTGGATCCTAATGCGTTAAGAATTAATAGTAATTCCCTTCCTCAATTCTGCACGACTAACAGTTAAACAACTAGTTGTTAATTAATGATTCAACCATTTAATGATACTTAATTAGTTTAGCTAAGCTAACGGGTTCAAAACCCTATTAACTTAACTAATCTTACTAACACTTACTAACTTTAACTGAGCTGTCTATGATGGTTACATATTTAGCACCGAGTAGTACCCAAGTTCATATATAAAGTGCATTCTCAAAGTTCATTTGCAAAGTGTATTCCTACTTGCAAATTAGTATTCCCGTTTGCAAGTTAGTATTCCCATTTGCAACTTACTATTCCGATTTGCAAGCTAGTAATCCTATTTGTAACTTATTATGTCATTTATAAATTAGTATTCTCATTTGAAAATTATGTTGGACTCGGTCTGCCCAAGACACATATTATAATTGATGCGGCTAGTACGTTATGATCCAAGTCGGGTCATACCCAATAACAAGCTAGACAAACACTGATAATATTTGTTTATATATGATATGATCATAAGTAAATAAATATTGACAGTTAAGTTATTTGGAAAAAGGTTTCTATATATATTGTAGTTGTGAAATGAATAAATCATATGGATGATTTATATTTTGTAAGAGAACATTCCATAGTGTTATTTAAGATGGTTAAGTAACAATATGTGAAAACTATTTCCTAGCATATTACCCAAAATGTGTTATTGTTATAAATCATAACATATATTTATATATTTGAAAGTAGAAAGTGAAAAATAAAAAAAAAACAAGAAAGGAAGGAGGGTGGTCCCCCCCCCCCCCCCTTTCTCTCTTTTATTATTTTATTAATATTTCAAAGTGAGTGGAGACATGCAAGGAATATGATTGGGGAATTAGGTGGTGCATTTTGAATGACCAATTTTACTTTCTCTTATCTTTCATAATTTTATGACATAACACAAGTAACAAAAAAACTTTTTCCAACTCTTTTTCTCTCTAAAATTTCGGCCAATAGAAGAACCAAGGGAAAGGAAAAAGTTTTGAAGCAAATCCTAGCTAAACAAGGTGTTTGTTCGAAGGCTTGTGGTATACAAGCTTGAGGAACTCCTATTTGAAGTTCTAGCCTACCATTCTTCATCTCTTTCTTCCGGGTTTTGATTATAAGAAAATGTAGTCTTAACATGCATGGACTTATAGTGACATGCATGTGCTTGTTAGTATGTATTTCGTATATGGATCTGGGATTGGGTTTTGCATGTATAAAATTGGTTTTATACACCTAAAAATAACAAGATTTAAAACATTTATCCGCTACATTTTTGGTAAAAGTATGGTTTTATCACTTTGATAATCTTGTTAAAACCCAACAAATTAGTATTCTCATTTGCTACTTAGTATTCCCATTTGCAAATTATTATTCCTATTTGTAACTTCGTATTCCCATTTGCAAATTAGTATAACCTTTTGCATCTTAGTATTCCCTATTCTCATTCTCATTCTACATAAACTCGTTTAATGTGAAGCTTGAGACATTACAGAGTGTTTCAACACTTCTAGTGCCATAATAAATTTCATGTAAAACCGACCCTTTTGCCGATCCTTTTATGAACCGAACTTTACTTGTTTATCCCAAACCAAACCGATCAGCTCATTAATGACAAATGTTGCAACTTAATACTCACTATATACCGATCCAACATCCTACAAATTGTTATTGAAATCCAACAAAAAATACACAAAATTTTTTAATTCTACACCCGATCAACTAACGCATCAAACTCAACAATTTGCAATTCTACACCCGATAAACCCTAGTTTTCGAACTAAAATCGATTGACCGACCTAAACACCTCCAATGACCATGAAATTTTAATATGATGTACATGTCATACCTAGTGGGATTTTGATGCCAATTGGGCAGCCACCCGGTTAACCTACAACAAGATGTTTTTCGATCAATACGCGCAATATGAGGGTCAATTAACGTGAAAAAGACTTGGGGAATCGTAGTACATACCTTGAATTGAAGTTCTAAGGCTTAGAATTGGCTGCACAAGAAAAAAAACGTGGGTCTTGGTCTTGAAGAAGCTGCCGATCGCACAGCTATAGGTGGCTAGGGTTTTATTTATTTATTTTTATGTTATAACTTAAGATATTACACTCTAGTCCTTCTAGATTCAAGTGTAAGGAAAAATGGAAGGAATGGTTAAGTTCTTTAACGTACCGGGATGACGTGAAGGCTTCCGAGAAACGTCGGTTAATTCCTGAGAGTTATACATACTCTACAAGCTTTAGTTCTTCAAACCGGAGCTAACGGGTGTTACAAGTCCACCTCCTTACAATGGGATTCGTCCTCGAATCCCGATGCGACAAGAACAAATGCGGATAAAGCCTCATCATTTTGTCTTCGGACTCCCAAGTAGCCTCGGAACCCCTACGGTGCTTCCACTGCACCTTCACCTGCCTAACCACCTTATTTCTCAAGCGCCTCTCCTGACGGTCAAGGATAGCAATCGGTTGCTCAACGTAATTCAGCTTACCATCGAGCTCAATATCGTCAAGAGGCACATGGGCCTCCTCATCCGCTAAGCATTTCCTCAGATGAGACACGTGAAAAGTAGGATGAATTCCCGCGAGCTCATCGGTCAATTCCAGTCTATTCGATACCTCACCAACACGGGACAATATACGGAACGGACCAATGAACCTCGGACTAAGCTTCCCCCTCTTACGAAAACGAATGATGCCCTTCCAAGGAGAAACTTTTAGCATAACTCTATCACCAGCCCCAAAAACAATAGGCCTCCGCCTTTTATCCACGTAGGACTTTTGACGATCCTGAGCGGCCTTCATAAAAGCCTTAATCTTATCGAGCTTCTCAGTTGTTGCCTCAACCACCTTCAAACTACCCAACTATTTCTGACCAATGGAACCCTAACAGACTGGAGTCCTACACCTCCTACCATACAACATCTCAAACGGTGGCATTCCAATCATGGCGTGATAACTGTTATTATACGAAAACTCCACCAACGGTAAGTGACGGTCCCAACTACCACCAAAGTCGATAACACAAGCCCGCAACATATCCTCGAGAGTCTGAATGGTCCTCTCGGATTGACCATCCGTCTGCAGGTGATAAGCGGTACTGATGAGAAGTTTGGTACCCATCTCCTCATGAAACTTCTTCCAAAACCTGGAGGTAAAACGCGCATCCCTATCCGAAACAATAGATACCGGCACCCCGTGCCTAGAAACTATCTCACGAATAAACACATTGGCCAGCTGCTCAGAATTGAAAGTTTCTCGAATCGGCAAGAAATGGGAGCTCTTGGTCAATCTATCAACGATTACCCAAATGGTGTTATAACTACTGCTAGGAGTACGAGGCAGTTTAGTCACAAAATCCATCGTAAGATGCTCCCGCTTCCACTCAAGTATTTCCAAGGGTTGAAGTTTCCCAAAAGGCTTCTGGTGCTCGGCCTTAACTTGCAGACACGTCAAACACTTACTCACGCACTGAGCCACCTCATACTTCATCGTAGGCTACCAATAATTTTTCTTCGGGTCTTGGTACATCTTGGTCGCGCCCGGATGAATGGAATATCGCGACTTGTGTGCCTCATCCAATATTTTACCCCTAAATCCCCCATACCTGGGTACCCATAAACGACCGTCCTTATACTTCACCCCGTCACCGAAGTCTTCCAAAAACTTTTCCTGACCCCAAATACGTTCTGACATAATACATTCCACCTGTAAAGCTTCATTCTGAACATTGGCTGTTTGTTTCAAGATATCGGGTTTGAGAATAAGCTGGTAAGATTTCACACGAATAGGTTTCGGTCTCTCCTTCCGACTCAACGCGCCGGCTACTACGCTAGCCTTACCGGGATGGTACATAATCTCCAAATCATAATCCTTAATCAATTCCAGCCACCGACGCTGACGCATATTCAGTTCTTTTTGTTCGAAGAAATACTTTAAGCTCTTATGATCGGAATAGATAACACAAGGGACACCATACAAATAATGTCTCCACAACTTAAGCGCAAACACAACCGCTGCCAGCTCCAGATAGTGAGTAGGATAATTCTCCTCGTGAGGCTTTAACTGCCGTGACACAAAAGCTATGACCCGGCCCCACTGCATCAGAACACACCCAAGCCCCTGGTAAGAGGCATCAGAATAAACAACCAGATCATCAGTGCCATCGGGTAAAGCTAAAATCGGCGCATGCGTCACCCTGTTCTTTAATCGAGAAAAGCCTCCTCCTGCTCGGTACCCTAAACAAACTTAACATTCTTCTTGGTCAGATGATGCAATTTTCGAAAAGTCGGGAATGAAGCGGCGGTAATACCCCGCCAAGACCAGAAAGCTACGGATTTCGGTTGGAGACTTAGGAGATTCCCATTTGTTTACGGCTTCCACCTTTGCAGGGTCAACCAAAATACCACTCGGGTTAATAACATGACCCGAGAATTTATGGAGGTTTAAGGTGCTTTTATATGCTAAGCCATGGACCTTAAGCCAATAATCACTCATAAGTCCATGTTTTTGTTTTATTGCCAAGCCCACCACTAAACTTATTATTATTTAAAATAAATGATAACACACAATTATGATAAAATTCCTTACAAGTAATTAGTTAGTTACAACTTGCTATTGTTATTAATTGTTTACCTTAGGTCTTGTACTAAATTAATCCTGTAATGATAACATTTGTGTTTTTCCTGATAGAATTATCATGGGTGGTGTAAGATGAGGCAATAAGGACATGACAGGTCATGTTGGACGTTGTGGAAGGCCTGATGCTATCCATGCAAAAACCAAAGTTGTGCAAGAAAAGTTGGTGTATGAGACTAGTGTAACTCCAATACTAGAGTGAGAATAAAGGGCCTCAAGTGGATCCAACTATCAAAGCCCCAATTTCCTGGAGGTGGCTCATTTGCTTAACGCTTCACTGCCAGGGATACTTGAAAATGCTATGAAGAACATCCAGACTGATAAATCGAAGGACACCAACACTAAGAGCATAACTAAGTCTGATGGAAGTAAGACTAAGATAATTGAGGTGTCTAATAAATCAACTGAGAATGAATCAATGAAAAGGAATGAAACAAGCATTGTTGAGTCTATTAAGTCTATGGGAGCTAAGTTGGTTAAGAAGAAGATTCGAGGGTGTAACTATAGGCCCTTTAGGAGTTTCGATCCACCAAAGTTTACTGATACAGGAGATGCCGTAGCTACTTCACAATGGATAACCGCTATAGACAAGGTTATCAGAATCAACGAATTTCTAACTAACCAACCAATAGGATTTCTACGCAATCCTTTGATGATGAAGCTCTCTTCTGGTGGGAAACTCAAGCACAGAAAATGACTAAGAAGAAACTAGAAGCTGTGAAATTGGAAGACTTGAAAGAGTTAGTGATGAGGCGATTATTGTGCTGAGATAGAAGTTGAAAGGGTAGAGAGAGAAGAGTCATCGTGAATACACTACTGAGTTCAATCGCATGTCTAGATTGGTGCCAGACATGGTCAACACTGAAGCTAAGAGAATCAAATGCTATTTAAGAGGGCTACCCCAACAAATCCAAACTTATATTAGGGCTAGCAAGCCTGCTACATTTGAATCTGCTGTACAGCTAGCTGAGATAGTTTATGATGACGTGACGATTGTTGAGTAAAAAGGAAACAAGATTGCCTAAAGGAAATCAAATTCTATTAAGGATGAATGACTTTCGGAGAGGTCAATAAAAGATGAGCTCACTGTATGTAGCAACTGCGAAAAGAAGCATGCAGGAGAGTGCAAGCCAAGAATATATGCATGTTGCAAATGTAGTAAAGTAACACATTTATCTTGGGAATGCAAGAACAAACACAAATGTTTCAATTGCGGAGCTGGTGGTCACGAAAATGCAAGATGCCAAGGGTATAGGATGCGTTGGTTAAAAAATTTTGTGTATTTTTTGTTGGATTTCAATAACAATTTGTAGGATGTTGGATCGGTATATAGTGAGTATTAAGTTGCAACATTTGTCATTAATGAGCTGATCGGTTTGGTTTGGGATAAACAAGTAAAGTTCGGTTCATAAAAGGATCGGCAAAAGGGTCGGTTTTACAAGAAATTTATTATGGCACTAGAAGTGTTGAAACACTCTGTAATGTCTCAAGCTTCACATTAAACGAGTTTATGTAGAATGAGAATGAGAATAGGGAATACTAAGATGCAAAAGGTTATACTAATTTGCAAATGGGAATACGAAGTTACAAATAGGAATAATAATTTGCAAATGGGAATACTAAGTAGCAAATGAGAATACTAATTTGTTGGGTTTTAACAAGATTATCAAAGTGATAAAACCATACTTTTACCAAAAATGTAGCGGATAAATGTTTTAAATCTTGTTATTTTTAGGTGTATAAAACCAATTTTATACATGCAAAACCCAATCCCAGATCCATATACGAAATACATACTAACAAGCACATGCATGTCACTATAAGTCCATGCATGTTAAGACTACATTTTCTTATAATCAAAACCCGGAAGAAGGAGATGAAGAATGGTAGGCTAGAACTTCAAATAGGAGTTCCTCAAGCTTGTATACCACAAGCCTTCGAACAAACACCTTGTTTAGCTTGGATTTGCTTCAAAACTTTTTCCTTTCCCTTGGTTCTTCTATTGGCCGAAATTTTAGAGAGAAAAAGAGTTGGAAAAAGTTTTTTTGTTACTTGTGTTATGTCATAAAATTATGAAAGAGAAGAGAAAGTAAAATTGGTCATTCAAAATGCACCACCTAATTCCCCAATCATATTCCTTGCATGTCTCCACTCACTTTGAAATATTAATAAAATAATAAAAGAGAGAAAGGGGGGGGGGGGACCACCCTCCTTCCTTTCTTGTTTTTTTTTTATTTTTCACTTTCTACTTTCAAATATATAAATATATGTTATGATTTATAACAATAACACATTTTGGGTAATATGCTAGGAAATAGTTTTCACATGTTGTTACTTAACCATCTTAAATAACACTATGGAATGTTCTCTTACAAAATATAAATCATCCATATGATTTATTCATTTCACAACTACAATATATATAGAAACCTTTTTCCAAATAACTTAACTGTCAATATTAATTTACTTATGATCATATCATATATAAACAAATATTATCAGTGTTTGTCTAGCTTGTTATTGGGTATGACCCGACTTGGATCATAACGTACTAGCCGCATCAATTATAATATGTGTCTTGGGCAGACCGAGTCCAACATAATTTTCAAATGAGAATACTAATTTATAAATGACATAATAAGTTACAAATAGGATTACTAGCTTGCAAATCGGAATAGTAAGTTGCAAATGGGAATACTAACTTGCAAACGGGAATACTAATTTGCAAGTAGGAATACACTTTGCAAATGAACTTTGAGAATGCACTTTATATATGAACTTGGGTACTACTCGGTGCTAAATATGTAACCATCATAGACAGCTCAGTTAAAGTTAGTAAGTGTTAGTAAGATTAGTTAAGTTAATAGGGTTTTGAACCCGTTAGCTTAGCTAAACTAATTAAGTATCATTAAATGGTTGAATCATTAATTAACAACTAGTTGTTTAACTGTTAGTCGTGCAGAATTGAGGAAGGGAATTACTATTAATTCTTAACGCATTAGGATCCAGTTACGTTCTAGCCCCCATTTTTCGTTAAATGTTTTGGGGCTTTATGCATACACGTAAATGAAGAATCAATATACGTAACTTTAATTAGTAATGTATGTCGTGTATGAATGTGTCTATATATTATATTGTTTAACATATATTCATAAGTAGGATTGATGAAAACGCAAGACTACATGATAGTGTGTTGTTATGTATAGAAAAGCGCGGGCGTGAATATAATAAAGCAATGAAAGCCTATAATGTGGACCAGTTATTGATACAAGGAGAATATGGTCAAATTATGGATACTATGGTAAGGTGTTCCAGTTATGGATAAAAAGGAGAATGTGGTCCAGTCATGGATATTAGAGAACGTGGTCCTAAGTGTGGTAGCTAACAAATATCCGCGTATATGTGGGATGATTGCATGGTATGGTAGTTAATGAACATATATATATATATATATATATATATATATAGACACACACGTTGTGTGATTTTATAGTCTAGCTATGGATATGGTGTTTTAAATGTGGTCTATTAAAAGATAACCTAACCTAGACACTCTAGTTTTTAAATTTATAAAACTAGACTCTTCTAATGCTAGACCACTAGACACGCAAGTGGACCTATTGAACGCACAAAAGCCTGATGAAGTCTGGATATCGAACACACGTGACACACCCCATTTAGAATAATGCGGAAGCGTAAAACGATAATGTAACAGACACCTCTGGTATCAACCACATTGTTTATTAAGAAACATTACTAACTAATTTACAATATATTACATTGATCTAACTTGGTTTACAAACTAGCTGATACAAACCAAATCCAGCCCATTAAGCTACTGTACTCCTAACTCAAATGCTTGTACCAATTTACACAGCATCGATCACAATCCAAACACGTAGCACATAAGCAATCTACTCCACTTTTCTATATACCTGCAAAGCATGTTAAAAACGGGTCAGCTACAAATAGATGGTGAGTTTCATAAGCTTCAACGAAATCAGTTCTGTGTACCATACGACATAGTTTGTATGTACGCGCGTATGTAAATATGTATATACGTTTGTATGTATGTACATATGTATGTTTGCATGTACATATGTATGTTTGTATGTTTATAATATAAATATGAAAAACTACAGTGAAACCTTGATTGTTTATTTGTGCTACGTGCTTCATTTTCCCAAGTAAAGTCAACAACTATGGCCCCCCTTCCGTCCACAATATGTCTCAAGTAATTACGTCTAATATTACATAGCGTGTACGTATCAACATATATAATTATGCTAAGTTACAATGAAGCCTAAACTGTTTGTTCGTACCACGTGGCCTCCACTGCCCACGTCAATCTCGTGGCCTCCATTGCCCACGTTATTCTCATGGCCATCACGAACCATGTTATCCCCATATCCTTCACAGACCATGTTATCCCCATGGACTTCATAGACACGTTATTCCCCAACTTTCTACGCTTAACACTACATAGTATGTATATACATATATAGTATTTCCCACGCACAATCAACCACTGTGCCCCCCCCCCCTTCCACCCACAACATGTATAATACAGTATATTCTTGGCATTCATTACATAATCAAGTTAGTTTATTTAGCTGCAGTAGATCTTGGCACATAAGCCATACTGAACTTAGTTTGTTTAGTTGCAGGAGAACTTGGCACATAGGCCATACTCAACTTAGTTTGTTTAGTTGCAGCAGAACTTGGCACATAGGCCATACTCAACTTAGTTTGTTTAGTTGCAGCATAACTTGGCACATAGGCCATACTCAACGTAGTTTGTTTAGTTGCAGTAGAACTTGGCACATAGGCCATACTCAACTTAGTTTGTTTAGTTGCAGCAGAACTTGGCACATAGGCCATACTCAACGTAGTTTGTTTAGTTGCAGTAGAACTTGGCACATAGGCCATACTCAACTTAGTTTGTTTAGTTGCAGCAGAACTTGGCACATAGGCCATACTCAACTTATGAAAGAGGATGTACTGCTAATGTAGACAACAATTAGGATCTCTAGATATTACATCTTGTATCTCAATGTGCGGAATCCAATGAGAATGAACAAAACAACTAAACATTAAGCATCATATTCATTGATAAATTCAAATATTACAAGATATGACTCTTTGGCAACTTTCTCTCTCTACTCTCTCACTCTAACATTGACCAAATGTCCCTTGAATAACGTGTAAGTCCCCTATTTATAGGAAACAACATGCAAGGCACCAAGTCCGTATAACATATACGGCGCATAAGTTATGCGCCGCATAACTTATGCGGCACTTGGGACTTATGCGTTAATCACAAACACATAATCATACATTTTACATTTCAAGCCCTATACAATCATATCTAATACATCTAAGACCCTAGCAATGACATTAATCTCTAACAAACTCCCCCTTGGATGTTGCTAGGTCTTCGATCTTCACACTTCAGTCTTTCATCCCAAAAACCCTTTCTCGATAATCCCTCCTCATATATTCTCATGGACGTTTATTTGAGGGCTTCTGATTTGTGGGAATAGATACTCCAACACCTTTTATACTTATGACAAATCTTGATCACTTTCTGGTATTGCATAGCAGACGCATGATGTTTATCACATGAAACTTGTATCTTGAACTTATGTAGCGTCTCTATGTCCTTCTCCGAGCAGTTTACTAACCACATGGGATCCATCACATCTATCACATCCCACACTCCATCTCTGTTCAAAACAATTTGAGCTTCACCCTTGTTCTCATCAAAATACCACCAATGTAAATAAACATGGAAGTCTTGCTCCATAGGGTACATAGGAATCACTTTCCGAGTTTCTAGTTGCTTATATCTCCAAGTCTTCACAAAATCATCTGTTTATGGATCTTTCTTTACTTTAGATGCATGGAGATATGGTGTTTGAGTAGTCCAGCTTCTGAATTTGCATTTTGCTTACCGCTTAATAAAATCCCAAATCTCCTTCACAGGCCCACGTTTCGGACAATATAATAACTCTTCCAATATGGTAAAGTATCTCATATGAAGACTTTATCTTCTGACTTCCCAATTTCCTCAACAAGATTGATTCCCAATTTGTCTTCCAATATGTTAAAGTATCTCATATAAAGATTTAACAAGTCAGCCTGTTGCTTTCGTCTTAACTCACCATCTTCGATTATTTTCTTCTGTTAAGCATTTTCTTTCCTCAATTTATCGTTCTCAATCACCAAACTATCAATTCGAATCCCTTGTTCAGTAACAATAGCCTTCAACGAGTCATGATCTTTAAAAGTAGGAAAATCTCCAAAACAACTAGCATTGAGTGAAGGTAAGCTAAATCAAGAACCTTTTCAGCTGCCTTAGGTGAAACATGTGGTACTTGAACCAGTGGAGATGGTTCTACAACTGGTGTCCTTAAAACATTATCATCTCTGCCCATTTCAACAACCGGTTCTTCAACTATAAATGCCGGATTTATAGGAGTCACTGTCACCTCTGGTTCTTCAACATCAGGCTCATCAATCGGTTTCAATTTTGGAGATGTAGCCCTCTTTTACTTCTTCTTTATACAAACTTTCTTTGGTTTCACAAGCTTCTCAACAACATCCCTAGGAATATAAGTCTCATCTTGATCATCAGTAGACTTACGTTTCTTGGAACTTTCGGCCCTTTTCTCAAACTTAGCCCTTGGATTGGGTTATCTCATTCTCCTGCCTTCTGAATCTTCCTTTGTTTCCTCAGGATCCTTCTAAGATGTTGTTGAGTACACTTATTCTTCTATAACTTGTATAATAATCTCTTTCTTCATAATCTTCTGCCTTTTCTCCTTAGGTGTGACGGATTCACCTTCTGAATCAGACTCAATCTTGATAAAACGTTTGCCCACTGGTTTAAACTCCAAAATTAATCTTTCTTCTTTAGCCCGGTCAGAATCACTTCCATCATTTCTCTACTTATTATCAGATTAAGCAACATAATCAGAATTCTTGAGATGCCCAAATAATCCTCTGAACTTTGGAATATCAGCTTCTTTCACATGTCTATACGAAGCTAACATGGACAGAGTATTCTCAGTGACATGATCTAGAAAGATTTTAGGACCCTCCTTCTTGAATTTGGAAATACATCCTCAAAAAACATCTGTATAAATCTCGGATACTACAACCACTGATCCTCTACAAAATTCATGCGAGAAAAATGTACTTAAGATTCAAAAACAAAGCAGCCATCGTGCTCATTTGGTAATCTAAAATATCCTCGTAACCTCCTTTCCGATGTCAAAGGCAATGAACCACAATATGAACAAGATATTTGAACGGTCTTGATAATGCAGTCCTTCTCAAAGCTATCTTGTTCAAAGAGTCTCTGCAGCCCATCCGGAGCATGCAACCTTTCACCATTCATTCATCAAGATCAACAAGATCTGATGATTCGGCATCGAACGCCAAAACCTTCCTAATCAATGCTTCATTCACCACAATCTTCTGACCTTGTACTGTGGCCTGAATATCAGCTCCAAATACCTTGGCAGTCTTCCAAAATTCTGTCACAATACTCTCATAAGGATCTGCCGAATGTGTAATGGCCTTGTAGATTCTGGATCTTCTCAAAAATGGCATGATCACTTTAAACTTTACTACTTTAGGATCCTCTTCATTCAAATAAGCGCAGATGATGTGCTTAGGATCAGTAACTTTCCCTTTCTTACCCATCTGCAAGGATAAAAAGAAAATCATGTTAAAATCATAGTCTTGCTCAGCGTATATGTATGTTTAGCGTATAAGTCAGCTTTAACGTATAAGTCAGATTTAACGTATAAGTCCTTTATAATGTATATGTCCTGATCACTGTATATGTCTAAACAACGTATAAGTCCATTTATCACCGTATACGTCCTATTTAGTGGATATGTCTAAACAACGTATAAGTCCATTTATCACCGTGTATGTCCTATTTAGCGGATATGCTTGAATATTGACTTTGGTCAACTCATAACTTATACTCCGTATATGTATAAACATATACGGCGTATATGTCTATGTTTTGACCAAAATCAAAATTTCCAATCTGTAAATCATTTGAACTCAAAACCTATCATACTAGCATCGTTTATGTCAGAGTATTACACATTTGAGATCAATTTTATGACATATCAAAGTTCCACCGGTCAAAAATCAATTTTAATCAAACAGATAAGTTTTTATTTTCAGATCTGACACTAAGAACCCATTATAATCAAATTAACTGTTATCATTGATCTCGTATTGTCAAATAGATTATATTGTGATGATTTATTTGGTTCAACACTTGTTTATTATCATCAAATCTGACTTATCGGTGGACTTGTTACTGTTCATCATGAAATCAGAGAATTTTCAACTTTCAGATTTGAGTTGGTGTGTAGATCACCAAAATAAAATATCGTCAAACAAAGTAACAGCAAGATTTGTATGAAAAAGTGAATCAAAGCAGAGAGAATTCAGACAACCAGATGCATAAGTATACACTTTTGCACCGTATAACCATCAATATATACTCAGACGTATGCGATGTATAAGTTGAAAGACTTATGCGGCGTATAACTTATACACCGTATAAGTTTCTAAACTTATGCGTTGCATAATCACATGCTTTAATCTGTCATTTCATCCAATTCACACCAATGTAATGTCGTAAGTATAAATTAATATCCTCGTACATTATAAGAATAACTTAAATAAGCTCAGTTTGAAAAATCGCTATTTTACCAAGTCCAAATTAACGACCTTGAGTAAAACAGATAGACGTTTTGATCACGTTTGATTTTGGTTTGATAAAACAAGATTTGTTGTCCAATGAAATACCCTAGAGAAATAGTTCACCCGCACATTAATAGTCGAAAACTAAATCAAACAGAAATTACATATTTTTGTGAGTTTGAGCAGTGAATCATATTGACCAAATTGCCCTTCCATCACAGTTTTATTTTCAGCTTTTATTCTGACTAGTGTTAAGTCAGTCATGGTATTGTTCTCCACCTAAACCTTCCAAGCAAATGATTCAGGAATTCCTGTGATATATTTAATTGGTTCAATTAAGCAAGAATCTTATGTGGACCCACATATAAGACATAATTTGTATATCCTTATACAGTAAGTTTTTCACCTGCATCTCTTTTCACCACTTGCTTAAAATCGATTAGCTATGACTCATGCAAAAACAACAAAACAAAACAACACAGAACGTTAAAATTTTCTCTTAAGATCAGTATTACTACACACATATAAGGTTCCATTTTAACAAAATAAAAAGATAAAATAAGTTGAAGTTGCACAGGCCTTAATCCCCAGTTCGATACATGACTTTCACACGTTTGTGCTTATAGTATACGCGGAGGAGATCCAAGGCTTGTACGAAACACCAAGAAAATAAAGCAGAATACTCAAATCTTAACCCTCGGGTCGGATATTCTTATCGCGTAGGAGAGGATCCAAGATTTGAATAAAAATAAAGAAAAGATAAGCTGAATTTCTTTGCAAAATGAAAGTAAAAATAAGTTGAATTTTTTTCAAAAATGAACGTATGCACACACAACAATCTTTAAACTTCTTCATTTTCTTTAAACCAGATATTAACTAAGCTTCAAGATGTTAATCCACTACTTGTTTGTTTTAAAGGCCTACCAATGCACCAATACAATTAGGCACACAACCTTTTATGCCTACTTTTTACAGGATTTGGGACTAGATGATTAATGTACTATCATCTTCCCTTTTTGCTTCAAAATCTCATTTTCTGAGGAGCAACCCTTTTTAATGTTTTTGACATTTTTGAATTTATATTGTTTTTGGCTTTTTCAACTTTTTCGATGTTTTTGTTTTTTCTTAAAATTTTCTCCCCTAAAATAAAAAACTAAACGAAAAATTATTTACAAAAGAAACTTTTGACTCTGATGTTTGGTTCACAAGTCCAAAACACCTGTTATCTTGGTAACCCTCTTATCAACACCGCCCAAAACTTTTAAACCATTAAGTTTTAATAAGTATTGAAATCGTGACTTATCAAAAGCTTTGGTGAAAAGATTTGCTTTTGTTCATCGGTGTGAATTTTGTCTACGGTAATCAACTTCTTTTCGTAACAATCACGAATGAAGTGATACCGTATCTCAATATGCTTAGTTTTAGAGTGGTTTACCGGATCCTTAGTAGTTGATATAGCTGCATTATTATCTACGAAGATAGGGGTAGTAATAAAATTCAAACCGTAGTCCCGCATCTGCTGTTGTATCCAAAGAACCTGAGAACAACAACTGGAAGAAGCTACATACTCAGCTTCACAGGTAGACAACGAAACCGTGGTTCGTTTCTTGCATTGCCAGGTGACAAGACGCTTGTCGAAGAACTGACTCCCTGCCGTTGTAGATTTGGCATTCAGCTTATAGCTTCCATAGTCTGAATCAGAATAAGCTCTTAACACAAACTTTTCGTCTTTTGGATACCAGAGACCGACCCCCGGACATCCATTGAGATAACATAGAATTATTTTGACGATCATGAGATGTGAAACCTTTGGATTAGATTGATATCGGGCGCACAAACACGTGGCATACATGATGTCTGGCTGAGAAGCAGTAAGATACATCAATGAGCCTATCATGGATCAGTATATCGTTTGGTCAACCTTCTCCCAGTTGGGATCAGGACCGATACCATAATTCAATGGAAGAGGAGTACTAATAGTCTATGCATCAGTCATGTTGAACTTCGCCAATACGTCATTGACATACTTGGTCTGATGGATGTAGATACCATTTGACATCTGTTCTACTTGAAGTCCAAGGAAAAATTTCATCTCCCCCATTGCACTCATCTCAAACCTTTTCTTCATCACTTCTTCAAACTGCTTGCATAGAACATCGTTTGTT
Source organism: Bidens hawaiensis (assembly GCF_021521415.1). Classification (NCBI taxonomy): domain Eukaryota; kingdom Viridiplantae; phylum Streptophyta; class Magnoliopsida; order Asterales; family Asteraceae; genus Bidens; species Bidens hawaiensis. Next base: position 51,817 of record NW_027506426.1, on the reverse strand, counting down.
GACCCAAAAATGACATCGACGTATATTTACACGATCAGTAGACGGTTCCTCTGATAAACCTGTTGTCTAAAAGATTTTTGGACAACATCTCATACCAGGCTCTCAGGTCCTGATGGAAACCGTATAGGGCTTTATGAAGGAGGTACACTTTGTCTTTGTGGATCGGATCGACAAACCCCGGTGGCTGTCCCGCATAGACTTCTTCACTAATCTTCCCATTAAGAAATGCTGACTTCACATCCTACTGATAAACTTTGAAACCTTTCCAAGAAGAAAACGCCAGAAAGATCCGAATAGCTTCTAGCATTGCAACTGGTGCGTAAACCTCATTGTAGTCTATACCTTCCCTCTGGTTAAAACCCAAAACAACAAGTCTTGCTTCGTTTCTGACAATGATTCCATTCTCATCCTGTTTACACTTGAACACCCATTTGGTGTGTTATCCTACTCACGATTTGGAGCTTGCGGCCGATGTATTTGCGCTTAAGTTGTGGCGGCATTATTTGTACGGTGTTCCCTGCGTTATCTATACCGATCATAAGAGTTTAAAGTATTTCTTCGAACAAAAGGAATTGAATATGCGCAAGCGTCGATGGTTGGAGTTGATTAAGGATTATGATTTGGAAATTATGTACCACCAAGTAAGGCTAACGTGGTGGCTGCCGCGTTGAGCCGGAAGGAGATACCGAAGCCGATTCGTGTAAAATCTTACCAACTCATCCTTAAACCCGATATTTTGAAGCAAATAGCCAGCGTTCAAAATGAGGCCTTGCAGGTGGAATGGATTATGTCAGAACGTGTTTGGGGTCAGGAAAAGTTGTTGGAAGACGTCGGTGATGGGGTGAAGTATAAGGATGGGCGTTTAGGGGTACCGAGGTATGGAGGTTTCCGAGGTAAAATTTTAGATGAGGCGCACAAGTCGCGCTATTCTATTCACCCGGGTGCGACCAAGATGTACCAAGACCTGAGGAAGAATTATTGGTGGCCTGCGATGAAGTTTGAGGTGGCTCAGTATGTGAGTAAGTGTTTGACGTGTCTTCAGGTTAAGGCCGAGCATCAGAAGCCGTTTGGGAAACTTCAGCTATTGGAAATATCTGAGTGGAAATGGGAACATCTTACCATGGATTTCGTGACTAAACTGCCTCGTACTCCTTGGGGCAATTATGACACCATTTGGGTAATTGTGGATAGACTGACCGAGAGCGCTCATTTCTTGCCGATTCGAGAGACTTTTGACTCAGAGCAGCTGGCCGATGTGTTTATTCGTGAGGTCGTCTCTAGGCCGGTGTCTATTGTCTCAGATAGGGATACACGTTTCACCTCCAGGTTTTGGAAAAGATTTCACGAGGAGATGGGCACCAAACTCCTCATTAGTACTGCTTATCACCCACAGACGGATGGTCAGTCCGAGAGGACCATTCAGACTCTCGAGGATATGTTGTGGGCTTGTGTTATCGACTTTGGTGGTAGTTGGGACCGTCACTTACCGTTGGTGGAGTTTTCGTATAATAACAGTTATCGCGCCACCATTGGGATGCCACCGTTTGAGATGTTGTATGGTAGGAGGTGTAGGACTCCAGTCTGTTAGGGTTCCATTATTCAGAAATAGTTGGGTAGTTTGAAGGTGGTTGAGGCAACAACTGAGAAGCTCGATAAGATTAAGGCTTTTATGAAGGCCGCTCAGGATCGTCAAAAGTCCTACATGGATAAAAGGCGGAGGCCTATTGTTTTTGGGGCTGGTGATAGAGTTATGCTAAAAGTTTCTCCTTGGAAGGGCATCATTCGTTTTCGTAAGTGGGGGAAGCTTAGCCCGAGGTTCATTGGTCCGTCTCGTATATTGTCCCATGTTGGTGAGGTATCGTATAGACTGGAATTGCTCGATGAGCTCACGGGGATACATGCTACTATCCACGTGTCCCATTTGAGGAAATGTTTAGCAAATGAAGATGCCCATGTACCTCTTGATGACATTGAGCTTGATAGTAAACTGAACTACGTTGAATAACCTATCGCAATTCTTGACCGTCAGGAAAGGCGTTTGAGAAATAAAGTGGTTAGGAAGGTGAAGGTGCAATGGAGGCACCGTAGGGGTTTAGAGGCTACTTGGGAATCCGAATGCGAGATAATGAAACTCTACCCGCAATTGTTCTTGTCGCATCGGGATTCGGGGACGAATCCCATTTTAAGGAGGGTGGACTTTTAACACCCGTTAATTTCAGATAAGTGATTTAAAGCATGTAAAGTATGTACATCTCTCGGGATTTATCCGACTTTCCTCGAGGCTTTACGTCATCCCGGTACGTTAAAATTATGTAACTTTCCACCCAAGTTGCTACACACTTTATACTTGAGGGGCTGGAATGAAACTTCTTATTTTATATCATAAAAGAATGAAAAACCCTAACTCATAACCCTAGGTGCAGCCGATCGCAGCTAAGAACCCCCCCTGCTCGTTTTTCTTCTGCCCCGCCATGTTTCCGCCATGAAAACTTCAAATCAAGGTCGGTTTTATGATTCCCCATGTCTTTTACACCTTAATTGATCATATTAACGCGTTTATTGGTCGTTAAGATTGAGTTTTGATGATAACAGCTTGCTGACAGATTAGTATACGTTTATTGTAGGGTCTGTAACGCGATGTTAATCCACTTTTTTTGATTGATTCTTGATTCCATGATGTTCTACTTTGAGTCTAGTTTCAGAAAGGTATAATACGTAATTTTTGAACGAGATTTGAATGGTTTTTATGAATTTATAAAATTGAGTGTCAAAGCTGATGCGAGATGACGGATTCTGGTCTGTCTTCCCGATGTCATAACCTTTTTTCGACAGGTCTAAATTGGTTGGTTCCACTTCTGGAAGTTAGTATTTTGAGTTAGGAACCAAACCCAATTGGAATCGTTTAATTTGGTTTGGTAATGAATTTTATAAAAATAAAACCATTTTGTTGCACGCTGAAATAGCTAGACATACCTTTTTGTGTTGGAGGAATTTTTATGATTTTTGTGTCCAATATAAAAATATAATAATAATATTTTTATAAACCTAAGACATTTATTAAAGTCTGGTAAAAATTTAATAATGTATTTCAAAGGTTATCCTATGTAATTAAATGCATCTTCGCATGCTAAAATCTACACGTTTTACTCGTTATTGATCGATAAGTTCGTTTTAGGCTTAACCGGTGGATGTTCAATTGTGTTCTTGTCGGGGCCGTTTGAAGTGAGTTTTTGCACCACAATCTTCCTAGGTATGTCCCGTATATCATACTCAAAGATCATATTCTTAGGTGTTCGTTAAGTTGATCAACTAGTTGTAGTTTGATTGTTATGTTCGGTTGTCTAGAATTGTTGAGTTTGATGCGTTAATCGGTTGGATGACCAACCGAATCAGTTTGCATGGACCTAGGGGAGTCTAAGGGCTGTGGGAAAATTATTTTTTTGATGCTCGGGGTTGTTGTGGTTAGTGCTTCGTCAATCGAGTCGGCGATGCGCGAATTTTCGTTTAAACGTTAAAGTAGGAGTTGTAAAAAGGAACCGTCAACCCTATCAACTCGGGTGACATAATCTTCATGAATGAAAAGATTTAAAATGGAATTTGGTCCATTCGGGGCTAAGTCGTTTAACAAATGGTTTTAAGGTTTATTACCCGCGCATTCGACCCGATTTGATTATCCTTGGGCCTTGGGCCAAGTTGTTGGGCCTTGGGCCAAGTTGTTGGACCTTGGGCCAAAGTATTGGGCCTTGGGCCAAGCATTGGGTCTTGGGCCAAGTTGTTGGGCCTTGGGCTAGAGTATTGGGCCTTGGGCCAAAGTTGTTGGGCCTTGGGCCAAGTATTGGGCCTTGAGCCAAGTTGTTGGGCCTTGGGCCAAAGTGTTGGGCCTTGGGCCAAGTGTTGGGCCCTGGGCCAAAGTGTTGGGCTGGTACGGCCCATTAGACTAGAGTGTTCCTACAGTCTAGTTTAGTAACGGGTTATGTATAATTTACAGGCCCTTGCTTGTGATTTTGCCCTTAGGAACTTCCTAGCTGGTTGCAAGTATTCGATCGATCTCAGGTGAGTTCATGATGCCCTTTTTACTCATTTTACTTTTGGGCTAGCATGCGCACCTAAATGTTTTCTTACTTGATGAAATGTTTTTAAAATGATTTTATATGGGCTTGCTAGTATATGGTAAGCCTTGGGATGTTAAATATATATATGTGTATATACATTATTTCTTGGCCTCTATTTGGCGATGTTGTAGTCGTTTCGACTACTGATGTTGTGTATGCCTACTTCGTGTTTGCATGCACTGATGTTACATGTTTGGGTTGTACGTTTGCTCGACCCTGATGTTATACGTGGATGTTATATATATATATATATATATATATATATATATATATATATATATATATATATATATATATATATATATATATATATATATATATATATATATATATATATACTGTTATGTATATAGGGATGTTATTGAATGGATGTTTACATATACATTTTGTATATGTATGTATAAGGATGTTTAAGTTCGGTAATGATGATTAGATGGATGTACCCTTTTACTTTTAGAAAACCTTTTGTATGACTATCATGATTTTACTACTGATATCTTTTACTTAAAACTTGAACTCACTCAGCTCAAGCTGACTTTGTGTGCATGTTAGTGTAAGTTTCAGGTTTGGAAGAGGATGCCTTATCGCTTGGACGTGCACGGAGCTACTTGGATGGTGAAGGGCATACTGGAAGGAAGAATTGTTTATGAATATTTTATTTCAAGGAAAATTTCTTGCATGCAAGCACCCGGTTAAGTGTATAACAAGCTACCGCTACTGCTTTCCGACCAAAAAATCACTGGAAATTTTGAATCAGAAAGCATAGTTCGAGCCGTTTCAATCAAAGTTCGATTCTTTCGTTCAGTGACCTCATTTTTTTTGGAGAGTACGGTGCACTGAATTCATGAAGAATCCCCCGGTCATTACAGCACTCAAGCATTTTGTTGTTCTTGAATTCTGTCCCATTGTCACTTCTTATCCGCCGAATCAGTAGATTATACAAATTCTCCAGCTTCTTGAATAAGATCATTAGTGAATCATATGTCTCATCCTTAGATTCCAAAAACATTACCCAAGAAAATCTCGAATAGTCGTCGGTGACCACATGACAATACAATTCTCCTGTGATACTTTTGACATTCATCGGACCAAATAAATCCATATGGAGACGTTCGAACAGTAAGTTGATGGTTTTGACCATTTTCTTCAGATGTGGTTTCTTTGTCTGTTTTCCCTTCTTACAGTTCAAACACTCTTCATTTAACTGAAAATTTCGCACATTCACTCCTTTTACCAAGTTCTTATTAATCAGATGATTCATCTTCCTCACTCTGATATGTCCCATTCTTAGACGCTGTAAAACTGACTCTCGTTCTGATGCCCTAGAAATGAAACATTGAGCAGATCCAGAAGATCTTGATGCAGTACTGATATTCATGACATAAAGATCATTCTCTCGAGGAGCACGTATAAGAATTCACTCTTAAAGAATTTTGAAACCCAGTTTCAAAATTAAACACTCTCGGTCAGTGAAAAGTGTAGAGAAGTTTTTATCACAAATTTGTGATATGCTTAGCAAATTGTTCTCCAGTTCTGAAATGTAGTTCACATTCTCAAAAGTAACTTTTCCATTCGTCAACATGCCTTCCCCAACAATTTGACCACCTTGGTTTCCCGCAAAACCGACATACCCTCCATGAATAGGTTTGACATCTTTGAGAAGATGAAGAGTACCCGTCATGTCCCTAGAGGCTCCACTATCCATTATCCAACGAGAATCGTGAGATCTTGGAAGCCCCTGCACATACAGTGAACAGTTTTTTAGTGAAATAAGGAAACCCAAGCCTTCTTGGTCTTGGGTTGTTTGAAGTTTTTACCCAACAATCTAATATCATCAATAACTTAATCACCAGACAATAAGTCTTCACTAGTTACTTGTGTTTTATATTCATTTAATATTTTCTCAACAACCTCTGGTGATTTAACAATAGTTTTTGCCACCCAATTTTGACCTACAGCTTGTCTTTTGTTGTAAAAAGATGTTTGACTTGTCTTTGAAACATTTGGTTTTGGAAAAGCAGTCGTAACAACCTTTTCAACATTAATTTTAACTGACTCATCAGGTTTTAAGATCTTTACAGTTTCGGGAGCAATCATTTGTTTCTTCTCAATCACATAACCTAGGCCAGGTTTCTTGGTGAATGGTTTTAGGCATGGAGCATGATCATTCTTAAATCGATTGGGACATGTGTAGAAAACATGCCCAATTTTATTACAATTGAAGCAACGTCTCCGGTCAACAAACTTGTTAACCTGAGATGTTATTTTAGGTAGCTCACGCTCGGCTTTTTGTTGATAAAACTCTCAGTTTATTTGATTTCTGAAAACAGCTTCCTTTTCAGATTCCGAGGTCTAACCATGCACAAAGACAATAGGATTTGATTTAACACGAGGAGATTGCTTGTGATAAAAACTCGTCTTAGCAAATCTCTTCGTGTCAACTTGATTTTCCCTTTTAGAACTAAAATTTGAGTCATGTTTACAAGGAAAGATGACCGAGGAACCCTTTAGTGGAACAAATGAAAGAGCAAAAGACTTATTAGGCATCATACATTCGGATGTATGTTGTCCTTTTAAGGCAATGACAAGGAATGGCGAAAGATACTTCATTACCCTTATTGACGATTATAGTCGTTATGGGTATGTGTACTTGTTAATACACAAAGATGAAGATTTTGAAAAGTTCAAAGTCTTCCAAAATGAAGTATAAAATCAACTCAATAAAACCATCAAAGTACTTCGTTCGGATAGTAAAGGTGAATACGTAAGTGATGTTTTTCAAGATCATCTTAGGATTTGTGGGATCATCTCACAACTCACTCCACCCGGAACACCACAACATAACGGTGTATCCGAAAGGAGGAATCGAACTCTATTGGATATGATTCAATCTTTGATGGCTAGAAGCAGATTGCCTGTATCCTTTTGGGGTTTCACCTTGCTCTCTGTGGCCCGTATTCTAAATATGGCCCCAACCAAGAAAGTGGAAAAGACACCTTTTGAAATATAGAATGGAAGGGTTCCATCATTATCATATTGAAAGATATGGGGTTGTGAGGCTTATGTTAAGAACAACACCCAAAACAAACTCGAAAGCCGATCCACTAAGTGTATCTTTATAACTCTATGGGATATTAATTCTACAACCCAAATGAGCAAAAGGTGTTCATTTCTCGAAAGGCTGAGTTCTTGGAAACTAAGTTCCTTATTGAAGGAACTAGTAGAACGGTAGAACTAGAGGAGCATCGAGAATCACAAGCTTATACACGTTTGGTTGATACTATCAATCAACAAGAGGTTGTTAAGAATGATGAAATGGTTGATCAAGACACACAAAACATTCGCAAATCTAGTAGAATTAATCATCCACCCGAAAGATATGGATTTTTCATGGATGGATGCTATGTGATAGATTCGGATGAACCCACCACATACCATGATGCAATGTCACAATCTGATTGTGACAAATGGCTTGACGCCATGAATCGTTGGGTCTTCCTGGAAAAAATCGTTGGTGATTTCCTGGAAAAACTCGTCGGGTCTTCCTCCGATTTCTTATAAAAGATATTCAATCCGTCAGAATAAAAGTTAAAGAGGGTATTTATACTCGGCGTGTCCTTTATATGGATATAAGAGGCTAGAGAGCCATTCCATTGACTCATACTGATGAGTATTTTACTCCACAGAAAATGGAACAAAAAGCTGCGGAATGGGACTATTTCACGCGTGTACCAATTGAAGTATTGAGATGCAATCCATGCATGACAACTAAGTATGGGATTTGGTTGTACCACCTCTTAATTACAAACCGGTTGGACGTAAGTGGTTTTTAAAGAAGAAAAACGATAAGCATGGAAGCTTGGATACTTATAAAGCATGACTTGTAGCAAAATGTTTTACTCAAACTCAAGGTGTTGATTATGATGAGACCTTCTCTCCTGTGGCAATGCTAAAGTCGATTAGGATATTATTTGCCATAGCTGCATATTATGACTATGAGATTTAGCAAATGGATGTCAAAACCACTTTTCTAAATGGGCATCTTGAAGAAGATGTCTATATGGTTCAGCCCGAAGGTTTTGTTGATCCACAATATCTTAATAAAGTATGCAAGTTAAAGAAATCAATCTATGGGTTGAAACAAGCATCTAGAAGTTGGAATCACCGTTTTGATGAAGAAGTTAAGAAATTTGGATTCATCAAGAACGCTGACGAAGCTTGTGTGTATAAGAATGCTAGTGGGAGCATCATCACTTTCTTAGTATTGTATGTTGATGACATACTACAATTTGGAAATGACATTCCAACCATGGAAGGTGTAAAAGTCTAGCTTGGGATTTCTTTTTCTATCAAAGATCTTGGTGAAGCTGCCTATATTTTGGGAATAAAGATCTATAGGGATAGATCAAGGCGGTTGATAGGTTTAAACAAAAGTACATACATTGACAAAATCTTGTAGAGGTTCAAGATGGAGAACACTAAGAAAGGTTTGGTACCTATTCAAATAGGAACGATATTGAGTGCATCTCAATGTCCAAGCTCAAAGGATGAGCAAGAGAAAATGAAAGGAATCCATACGGGTCGACTATAGGATCCATCATGTATGCCATGATATGTACTAGACCGGATGTGTCATGCGCTTTGAGCATGACAAGTAGATACCAGCAAAATCTGGGAAGTAGCCATTGGATGGCGGTTAAGAGTATATTGAAATACCTTAGAAGAACTAAGGACATGCTTCTAATATACGGTTCTGGTGAGGAGGAACTCGTTGTAAACGGTTACACGGATGCGAGTTTTCAAACTGATCGAGTTGATTCTCGATCACAATCGGGATATGTTTTTGTTATGAATGGTGGGGCAGTCTCTTGGAAGAGCTCAAAACAAGATGTGGTAGCATTGTCCACCACAGAATCAGAATACATCGCCGCCTCATTGGCACCACAAGTAGCTGCGTGGATAAGGAAGTTCATTGCCGACCTAGGGTGGTCTGTACCATTCAGGACCCTCTAGAGATCTTTTGTGATAACGAGGGTGTGATTGCTCAAATCAAGGAACCTCGTGCATATCAAAAGACGAGGCACATTGAGCGGAGATTCAACTACATAAGGGACGAAGTTGAGAAAGGAAAGATATGTATTCGCAAATTTCACATCGATCAAAACATTGCGGATCCACTCATGAAGCTCCTTGAAAGGCCAAAGCATGAAGGTCACACTTGTGCCTTAGGACTTCGATATTCTAGTGATTGGATTTAATCTATTTTATATATGGATATCGGAACAATTGTTAATTTTTACTCATTCATATGATTATGGTTTATGATTATGACACTTTGAGTTATGTTCCATTTTAGCATGTTTAAATCCATGAATATGTTAATTATTCTAAATGTCCGTAGTCGTTATATTTGTGGGAACAAGTATGAAGGTTGGACTATTATGAACTTGGATTGGTGGATATTCATAAGGTATGAATATAGAGTAAGAAGTTGCTGCCAAGGTTCATAGATATTTATGGGATATAGATATTGGACTGACCCACTCTTAAATGTTACTACATGGAATCTTTGTGATTGATCATAAGTAAATTTGATTAAAGGCGAATATCATTGTATCCTCCGACCTGAGATACATATTGGGTCTTGATATTCAGCAAATATTGTACTTTGACTTAGTTCTTCCCTGCTCTGAAACATGATGGTACATAAAGCTAAGATAAGGGATAGTACAAGGTGATTGTGAGAGACATATGTAGTCAAGAGGGGATTTGTCCCTCTTATTCGTTGAAAGTACGATGTCTAAGGCCTGATAAGTTAAATCAATAGAGAATGTCCCTCTTAGTCGGTATTTGCTACTTGCATCAATCTTCTATGTATCTTGTTCAAGTGGGAGATTGTTGGACTCGGTCTGCCCAAGAGACATATTACAATTGATATGGCTAGTACGCTATGATCCAAGTCAGGTCATACCCAATAACAAGCTTGTCAAACACAAATACTATTTGTTTATAGATGATATGATCATAGTAAATAAATATTAACACTTACGATATTTGGAAAAGGGTTTCTAAATACAGTGCACTTGTGAAATAAATAAATCATATGGATGATTTATATTTTGAGAGAAAACATTTCATATTGTCAATTAAGTTGGCTAAATAACTATATGTGAGACTTACTACATTTGCATGTCACTAGAACTATGTCATGTAACATTTTATAAAAAACATAACATAGGTTTATAAATCAAAAATGAAAAAAAAAACAATTTTTGAGTGTGAATTTGGTTGGGAGCCAAATGTGCCCCCCCCCCCCCTCTTTCTCCCCTCTCTTTCATCCTTTGTTATTTGTTACATACAATAAGTCTCATTGGGTGAGTTGGGTGGTGCCTTGAAGACTCTCAACTCTCTCTCTCTCACAGACACAAGACACAAAACTCTCTCCCTCTTTCTCTCCATTTTTCGGCCAAGACAAAGGGGAAACAAGATTGAGTTTTTTTTTCAAGTGTAAATCCTAGCATACAAGGGTGTTTGTTGGAAGCTTGAAGGGTATACAAGGGAAATATAGGGAAACCTCCTGTCAGAGCGTTCTAGCCTAAAAACCTAATCCTAAGGACAACCCGACTATCTATTACCTCTCAGTCTCTAGATAGGTAGAATATAAAGCCCTAAAAATTCACCAATCAATGTTCCTATGGATTACTACATCTAGCAAAACCATAAAATAATCACAAACACATAGTAAGTGACCTAAACATGTATATATAACTGAAATACAATCAACAAGACACATGTAGAACAAAGAAAGTCAATTAATCCAACAATAAGATCCAATAAACCGATAAAAATCCGTAAATCACAAAGTAATTATCAAAAAACCTAGGTAGAATAGGAATCTAGCCAACAATCATTAAGAATAGTAGCAATCATAATCATTTAAATACACGTTCTGGAATAGATGAAAACACAAAAACAACCAAATAAACAAACCCGAGATTCGCTTAATGATCATTCTTGTGCACCGGCCTTTAATATCATCATCCCGAACACTCTCCTATTCCAAAATTGCCCCAAGGGTCCCCTAGGGACGGCTAAAGGTATGTTTAGGGTTGTAAAAATTTCTTGAATAGGAGTTTCCAAAATTTTTGCTGACATAGGGGTTCCCCGCGCATGGTGTGGAACTTGGCTTAATCCCCTGCAATGCGCGAGGAATTTCTTTTCCATATTTTTTTTTATTTTTCTTTCCCGTTTTTCGTGCTATTCTTCGTACGATCTGATTTTCCATCATGTACCCTCATGTTCCACTATGCTTGGCTACCTGTAAACACTAGAAACGGTAAATACTTGCCATTTTTGATATATAAACAATGAAATTAAGCATGATTTACTATAGAAACGAGTATTAAAACCATACGTGTTTTGCAATACATCAAACATCCCCACACTTAATCTTTTTTCGTCCATGAAAAATATATAATGCAATGGAATCATAATTCAAAATCGATCTTTAAAACATATAGGTTATTTTCTTAGCATTAATAAACGCAAAAACCGCGATTACCGATATTATTGTCCACTTAAACCCAACCACCAGCCTGTCAAGCCCCCCATCATATTTAACGATTAAATTTAAGTGATATCAATAAACCTATGGGTCTCACACCTAAAGAGTTACAGGGCTGCTTACCCCCATCTCAAGCATAATCATGACAATTTAAACCGGGTTGAAACAGACTAGTCCACTCTATCACCGTAAGCTAAAAACCCTTTAAGGGTAAGAAGAAAATGCACTTAGATGGAATTTAGATAGATGAACATTCAAGTGAGGTCGTACGAGGAATACGTAAACCGAAAACTATATTAGCAGATTTTGGCCGAGTGTTGTTTCACCCGAGCTGCAACCTAGTATATGACGGTCCAAGGCCTCCACCATTAGTATTTCCTAAAAGTATTTATTGACTAAAAACCTCGAACCCCAATAGTGTATCCTCAGAGTCACCATCCCCTTGGTAACACGTAAGCTCTCGGCCCCGTCTAGTATGTGCCTTTTGGTCTCTTTTTCTTTTTTTATTTTTTTTATTTCTTTTGTTTAATTCATTTTTTTGAATGATTCTTTGGCATTTGCATAACTTTCTCATTCATGTTTACTTTCAAAATAATTGCACATCTTTGATGTTCGTGCAACCAAAATTTTGTGCTCTTAGGCATCTTTTACCTAATTATATTAGTATATATCTAAGCTCGTATGAAAGATGGACATGGTGGGGCGCCACCACTCGTTATTTACTTTCATAAAACATAGTGGCGTGCTAATTTTAAGTGCACATAATTCTCACCACCTGAAGGTAGTCAAATTACGGTAATACTCGCTATGTCTTATTGAATTTTCAGCTTCATTATCCCCCCTCAAGATGATAACCCACAAGGTTTATGATTATTAGGTCTATTAATAATAATCAAGGGAAACTGTTCAAAGCTAGTTGGGCCTACCGACACATCCCAAGCTAAGTGCGCTATCGGTTTCTTTAATCTCATATATAGTAGTAGTTTTAAAAGACCAATCTTAAATTTTTCTGTCATTTTCCATTATTTTGCAAACTTAACTTAAATTTTTGGGACATTTTTCAAAAATTTTCAATTTTTTATGATTTTTCTGAATTTTTCTATTAGCTTATTTTTATTTTTGTTTTCAAAACGTCAATTCCGCATCCCGACACATAAATTTCACATTGTCCTCAATGTGAGACAAGGAAAAGACACAAATAAAGCATAAAGAAAAATAAAATGGAACAGACACCCCTGGTAAATGTATTCATGAAAGTGTGCGGTGAATCGTGTTCCTTTCCCTCCAATTCAAGCGCGATCAACAAATGCTGCAAAAACGTAATCTCCCTCGATCGAAAGAGGCAATCCTGAAGCAACTTGCATCCCCACACTTGTTTAAAACCATAGCTCTGCAACCATCTCACAAGAAACTTTGGAACAACCTGCAAGCAAGAGAGGAAGCACCCGGCAAAACAAAGAACTAAAAATAAATATGAAAATAAAATAAAAAGAAAATATATTACCGGGTTGCCTCCGAGGAAGAGCTAAGTTTAAAGAAGAGTCTTCAGCCGGACTCTGTCCCGAAACGTCTATCAGGAGGCTTCTCCTTAATCCTTTTCCTATCAATGCTACTCAACACTCTCCTCTTACAATTGGTCGGGAAGAAACCAACTGTAAATCTCTTATGGGCCCAAACATATAAATTTATTTCGGCCCACCAACTCTTGAATTTCCCGGGACCAAACTTTATGATATGCATGTAATCCAAGATGTGGTCATCCCTACATAATAATTTTGTGAAGTTAGCCGGGTATAACAATTTCTTACGCACAATTCGATCCTTAAGCCTCGGTGTCCTTTCTCTTCTAGCCAATTTCTCAAACCTAGACACGACCCAAATGGAGATTGAGTATCCTTCGTGTTTTGGTCTATCAGATTCGAGGTGTAATGTTGTAACAACCGAGTCACTTGGATCATTATACAGTAAATCTGTATACAGTAAATCTTCAAGACAGTAAATCTTATATAGTAAATCTTCTGTAAATCTTGATCCCCACACTTGGATCATTATACAGTAAATCTTCAAGACGCTTTCAATCACCAAGTGGGTCAAACTCTTCTTCTTCACAACACGGAATAAGTAAATCTAATAACTCGACACCAAATTCTAACTCCCATGAAAGAATGTGCTCCTCCTCCATGTCATTCTCCATAGCCTTACCACACTCTTTAATTTCAACCACAGTGTCATGAGGCAACTCTACTACCTCTATCTCCTCATCACCCCCAAAAATCATAGGAGTGGAATACCGATGAGTTGAATTAACTTCTTGCTGAACCGAAGGTGGGACTGCACCATCCATTATCGTCTCCGGTTCTGACTCTGACTGAAGATGTTGATACACGACTTGGATGTCTCGGTGTTTATTATATTATTATTATTATATTACTAGATAATGTAAAGGGGTATTTTGGTAAATAACCCCATTCAATCTATTGTATGGCCATTCCTTACCTCGTAACGAATTAGCCACATTCGCTATAATGTAAGCCACATTCGTTAACCTTGATTAACGAGTGTGACAACGAATGAAGGGCAATTCATTAGAGAATAATGTAACACAAATGAGGTTGTTCATTCGTTAGTGTTATGTAACGAATGACACATTCGTTAAGGTTTAAGTTAACTCTCACTATGGCGTTAACTGAGCACATCATTCATCAATACAGTAATATCAAGACTTGTGCTTTATTATTTGCTTCTTTGAAAACTCTAAGTCTAGGGAACACACTCGAGAGCAAGAAGACTCTAGTGAAATTTCTGTTTAGAAATTTTACTCTGTTGAAGAATGAGACTGTGGAAGAAATGAATAGTCGATTCTGTCATCTTGTAGTAGAAATGTCTGCTGTTAAACTGGACCCAAATGAGGTAGACAAGATTGATACTTTGAAGAATGCTTTGCCACCTTCTTATTCAAGTTTCTTACTTGTGCTTAAAGAGAATGGTTATTTTTGTAATGATCAACTCACTTCTGAACAATTTATCAACAAGTTAGAAGAAAGAGAGTATGAGTTGAAATGTCAAAACTCGTTAAAGGAGAATCAAAATCAAAATCCTACTCTCTATGGTGGCTCGTTACCCGCAAGCAATGCTTCAAGTTCAGTCCCGATCACTGCTTTCTACTCACAGACATCACAAGAAGAGTCTCCTAATAGTAATAGCCCGCCTAATGTATGCTTCATGGCATCAGGTACCAACTCAAGTTCAGGTGCAAGTTCTTCAAGTTCTCTGCCAAATGTAAATATGAAAGAAGTGGAGCAGCAATTCGCATTTTTAAGTGCGTTTATGTCATCTTACGAACAACTTGTTGAGAGTAAGATTGCGACTAGTGAACTCACGATGAGGATTATGACCAAATCGATCCCTGATGATCTAGAGTTAATGGATCTGAAGTGGAATATGGCTATGATAGTCCGTAAGGTAAAACGGTTTATGCGAAGAACCGGAAAAGACTTACCGAATCTAAAAAAAAGAGTTGGGTTTGACAAATTGAAAGTAAAATGCTATAACTGTGGAGATTTTGGTCATTTTGCCAAAGAATGTGATAAGCCGATGAAGGAATACACGGGTTCTCGTAATGCTGAGAGATCTTCAGGAAAAAGTTCGTCTGGAACTGATAAGAAGAAATCATTAGAAGGGGATCAGAACAAGACAGCGAGTTCACAAGCTCTTGTTGCTAATGAAAGGTTGGATTGGTCTCAAAGATTACTGGTGAACCAAGCAAACATTGCTGTGGTAGAACCAGTAGAGCATTTTGAGGATGCAAGGGGTTATAACTTAACAGATGAGAGTTACTCTTCTGATTCTGAGCATGAGTCTGATCATTCGTCACCTGAGCAAACAGAATCTTTTGCTTGCATGGAAAAGATTGAAGATGTACGTACAAACTCGCCACTTAATGTATCCTTGAATAAATTACATGAAACAGTAAGTACTCAAGTTGTTACCAAGTGTACTAGTTGTGATGAACTCAAAGTGAAACTTGAGTGTGCATTACAATATAATACAATACTCATGAACGAACTTTCCATGATTAATGAATGTTTCAGACAAAAATCCAAACTATTGGAACAATCCACACTTGAAATAAGAATTTGTCTATAAGAAATCATGATCTAAAAGCAGAAGTTAACTGTAAAATTGTGATAGTTGATCAACATTTTCAGGAGATTCTCAAACTTCGAACTCACATTAACAAACTAGAGAATGAAATTATGGAGTTAAAAAATAAACTTGAAAAATTTAGAAACTCTTCATTTCTCTTGAATGAAATCATTGAGTCAAAATAATGTGCATAAGAAAAATGGTAAAGCGGGTTTGGGGTATGTTGAGATTACTCCTCCATTCAAAGGAGACTACACGATCATTCCTGTTGTGGAGCAATCTATAAATTCAGATATCCCCGGGGTTGATCCAATCAAAAATGAAAATGTTGAGACAGCTAAGTCAAAAATTCAAAAAACTTTTCATATCAAAAGTAATTTAGTGTTTACTGATAATGAATTAGATGGTTCAATTGAGGAAATAATCAAACTAGATCGTCAAAACAATAACATACCTTCTGACAATCATATTTTGTGTGAACCTGAGGAATTCGAACAAGCTGTGTATCGTTCGAAGCCCTCGGGAGAGTCCTTGAAAAAGCCAAAACTATCAATTAATGTAAAGAAATCAGACAAGCCTATGGTGTCTGATGAGGACTTGATGAAATTCATCAATCCACAACATGAATCAACCAAAGGCAAGGTTTTTAAGTTAACAGGTTTATAAAAAATGTTCTTGGACAAAGAATTTCCATTGAATCTTCTTAAGCCAGAAATGATTGAAAGCGTTTTTCAAGATGATACTTCAAAAGTTTTCGAACTTGAACAAAAATTTCTTAAATCTAATTCAACATATGTTCAAGAGAAACCAGTTGCAAATGTTAGTGCGGCAAAATACACAAGGGGGAGTGTAAGAGTGGGTCCGGCACCTGTTTTGCTTGTGATAAGGTTGGGCACCCCCATTACGAGAGCCTGACTCTGACTTGTTTCCGCTGCAGGGGTTCTGGTCACTTGTCATCAAACTGTCCTACCAGTAAGGTGGGGGGTCCGGTCAGGGGACATCCTCAAGAGGGAAGATGGATGAGAAGCCGAAGGCCAGGGCGAGGGCCTTCAACATCTCCAAGAAGGAAGCAAAAGAGGATGCGGATGTCGTTTCAGGTACCTTTTTCCTTACTTAGCTTTCATTCCACTGTTATAATTTCTTGTTCCTTTGAAATCGTATGTGTTGACCGTGTAGCTAAGCAGTAGTATAATATCATCCCAGGTACTTTCCTACTTGATGATTTACAGGCTTCAGTTTTATTTGATTCGGGCGCCAATAGGAGTTTTGTGTCCACCGCATTCTGTTCCTTGTTGAATAAATCACCTGAGCGGGTAGTCGATGGGTTTGAGGTTGAGGTCGCCGTAAGAAAATCCGTGTCCGTGTCTAGGGCGATTCAGGGTTGTTCCATCGAGTTGTCTGGTTATAGATTTCCGGTGCGATTTTATTTGATGCCGCTTGGTTGTTTCGATGTGGTGCTCGGGATGGATTGGCTCGCGAATGTTGATGCTCAGATCATTTGTGATCAGAAACTCGTTCATCTAAGGGCCCCGGATGGTACTCGAATTACGGTCTTCGGTGATCGGAATGTTGCGACGCCACATATTATATCCATGCTTAAGGCGGGAAAATTGATGCAGCGGGGGTGCGGGGCGTATCTGGCGTACGCTCTGAATGTGAATACCGAGGTGGCTACCGTCGGTGATGTTCCTATTGTTCGGGATTTCCCGGATGTATTTCCAGATGATTTGTCAGATGTGCCGCCGGATTGCGAGGTCGAGTTCCAGATAGACCTTGTACCGGGCGCCAAGTCCGTTGCCCGAGCTCCCTACCACCTAGCGCCGAATGAAATAAAGGAACTTATGGCCCAGTTGAAGACTTGCTCGATAAGGGCTTTATTCGACCGAGCATCTCACCTTGGGGTGCCCCAGTCTTATTCGTTAAGAAGAAGGATGGTAGCATGCAAATGTGCATTGAGTACCGTGTGTTGAATAAGCTAACTGTTAAAAATCGGTACCCGCTCCCGAGGATAGACGACTTATTTGATCAACTCCAAGGGGCCAATTGGTTCTCGAAGATCGACCTTAGGTCTGGGTATCATCAGCTGAAGATTCGGGAGGAAGATATTCCTAAGACTGCCTTCCGCACTCGTTATGGACATTACGAATTTCTGGTGATGTCTTTCGGTTTGATCAACGCACCGGCTGCGTTCATGGATCTTATGAACAAGGTGTGTAGACCGATGCTCGATCGTTCGGTTATTGTGTTCATCGACGACATTCTTGTGTACTCTAAAAGTGAATCCGATCATGCCGGTCATCTCGTGGAAGTGGTGGAGGCTCTGCGGAAGAACAAACTGTATGCGAAATTCTCTAAGTGTTCCTTCTGGTTACGTGAGGTCCAATTCTTGGGCCATGTTATTAACCCGAGTGGTATTCTGGTTGACCCTGCAAAGGTGGAAGCCGTGAATGAATGGGAGTCTCCTAAGTTTCCAACCGAAATCCGTAGTTTTCTGGGTTTGGCGGGGTATTACCGCCGCTTTATTCCCGATTTCTCAAAAATTGCTTCTTCTCTGACCAAGCTGACTAAGAAGAGTGTTAAGTTCGTTTAGGGTACAGAACAGGAGGAGGCTTTCCTCGAGTTGAAGAACAGATTGACGCATGCCCCGATCTTAGCTTTACCTGATGGCACCGATGATTTGGTGGTGTATTATGATGCCTCTTATCAGGGGCTTGGGTGTGTTTTGATGCAGCGAGGTCGAGTCATCGCTTATGCCTCACGGCAGTTGAAGCCGCATGAGGTGAATTATCCTACCCACGATTTAGACCTGGCGGCGGTGGTGTTTGCGCTTAAGTTGCGGAGACATTATTTGTACGGTGTTCCTTGCGTTATTTATACCGACCATAAGAGTTTAAAATACTTCTTTGAACAAAAGGAACTGAATATGCGCCAACGACGATGGTTGGAGATGATTAAGGATTATGATTTGGATATTATGTACCACCCCGGTAAGGCTAACATGGTGGCCGACGCGTTGAGCTGGAAGGAGAGACCGTAGCCGATTCGTGTGAAATCCTACCAGCTTATTTTCAAACCCGACATTTTGAAACAAATAGCCAACGTACAGAATGAAGCCTTACAGGTGGAATGGATTATGTCAGAACGTGTTTGGGGTCAAGCGCTATTCTATTCACCCAGACGCAACCAAGATGTACCAAGACTTGAAGAAAAATTATTGGTGGCCTGCGATGAAATTTGAGGTGACTCAGTACGTGAGTAAGTGTTTGACGTGTCTACAAGTTAAAGCCGAACATCAAAAGCCATTTAGGAAACTTCAGCCATTGGAATTACCTGAGTGGAAATGGGAACATCTTACTATGGATTTCGTGACTAAACTGCCTCGTACTCCTAGGGGTAATTATGACACCATTTGGGTAATCTTAGATAGATTGACCAAGAGCGCTCATTTCTTGCCGATCCGAGAGACTTTTAATTCTGAGCAGCTGGCCGATGTGTTTATTCGTGAGATCGTCTCTAGGCACGGGGTACCGGTATCTATTGTTTCGGATAGGGATACGCGTTTCACCTCCAGGTTTTGGAAAAGGTTTCACGAGGAGATGGGCACCAAACTCCTCATCAGTACTGCTTATCACCCGCAGACGGATGGTCAGTCCGAGAGGACCATTCAGACTCTCGAGGATATGTTGCGGGCTTGTGTTATCGACTATGGTGGTAGTTGGGACCGTCACTTACCGTTGGTGGAGTTTTCGTATAATAACAGTTACCACGCCACGATTGGGATGCCACCGTTTGAGATGTTGTATGGTAGGAGGTGTAGGACTCCAGCCTGTTGGGGTTCCATTGGTCAAAAGCAGTTGGGTAGTTTAGAGGTGGTCGAGGCTACGACTGAGAAGCTCGACAAGATTAAAGTATTTATGAAGGCCGCGCAGGATCGTCAGAAGTCTTATGCAGATAAGAGGCGAAGGCCTATTGTGTTTGAGGTTGGGGACCGGGTTATGTTAAAAGTTTCTCCCTGGAAGGGCATTATTCGTTTTCGTAAGAGGGGGAAGCTTAGTCCGAGGTTCATTGGTCCGTTTCGTATAGTGTCCCGTGTAGGTGAGGTAGCGTATAGGCTGGAACTGCCTGATGAGCTCGCGGGGATTCATCCTACCTTCCATGTGTCCCACTTGAGGAAATGCTTAGCGGATGGTGAAGCCCATGTGCCTCTTGATGAGATTGAGCTCGACAGTAAGCTGAACTACGTTGAGCAACCGATTGCTATTCTTGACAGTCAGGAGAGGCGTTTGAGGAATAAGGTGGTTAGACAGGTGAAGATGCAGTGGAAACACCGTAGGGGTTCCGACGCCACTTGGGAGTCCGAAGACGAGATGATAAACCATTATCTGCAGTTTTTCCTGTCGTATCGGGATTCAGGGACGAATCCCATTGTAAGGGGGGTGGACTTGTAACGCCCGTTAATTCTGGTTTCAAGAATTAAAGCTTGAAGGGTATGTATAATTCTCGGGATTTATCCGATGTTTCTCGGAGGCCTTTTTGTCATCCCGGTACGTCTAGTCGCTTAACATTTCTTCCATGTTGCATTATTATTAAATTCCGGGGGCTAGAATGAAAATGTTTTATGATATAACATTAAACAAAAACCTAAACCCTAATCCATAGCTGCTGCTGCGATCGGCCCCTTCCAGCTACCCCCTCCCTTCCGTGCTTCGACTTTTTGATCGATTCCAAGCTCCTAGAAGTAGTTCAAGGTATGTACTACAAACCCCAACACTCTTTTTGTTCACCCCTAATCGTTTTGATGCTCAATTTTGCCGAAACTTTTCGTTGAACAGATTTTTGGCCAAGGTGCAATTGACCCACTTCCCGTTGATAAAAATTAGAGTTTCTGGTGTAGAAAGATCCCCAGGTATGGCATTTACATCATATTAAAATTTGTGGTCATTGGAGTTGTTTAGGTCGGTCAATCGATTTTAGTTCGAAAACTAGGGTTTATCGGGTGTAGAATTGCAAATTGTTGAGTGTGATGCGTTAATTGATCGGGTGACCGACCAAATCAGTTTGTACAGCCCTAGGGGGTTTAAGGGCTGTGGAAAAATTATTTTTTTGATGCTCGGGGCTGTTGTGGTTTGTGCTTCTTCAATCGAGTCGGCGGTGCGCGAATTTTCGTTTAAACGGTAAAGTAAGAGTTGTAAAAAGTAACCGTCAACCCTATCAACTCGGGTGACATAATCTTGACGAATGAAAAGATTTAAAATGGAATTTGGTCCATTTGGGGCTGATTCGTTTAACAAATGGTTTTAAGGTTTATTGCACGCGCATTCGACCCGAATTGATTGTCCTTGGGCCTTGGGCCAAGTCGTTGGGCCTTGGGCCAAGTGTTGGGCCTTGGGCCAAGTTGTTGGGCCATGGTCCAAGTGTTGGGCCTTGGGCCAAGTTGTTGGGCCTTGGGCCAAGTTGTTGGGCCTTGGGCCAAAGTGTTGGGCTTGAACGGCCCATTAGGCAAGAGTGTTCTTACGGTCTAGTTTAGTAACGTGTTGTGTATAATTTACAGGCCCTTGCTTGTGATTGTGCACTTAGGGATTTTCCTAGCTCATTGCAAGTGTTCGATTGATTTCAGGTGAGTTCTCGATGCCCCGTTTAACTCTTTTTAAGTTTTGGGCTAGCATGCACACCTAAGTGTTTTTCTTACTTGATGTAATGTTTTGAATGGTTTTACATAGGTTTGCTAGTATCGGTAGGCCTTGGAACGTTAAGGAATGTGTATGTATATATATATTTATATATATTTAGAATGGCCATTATTTGGCTAATGTTGTAGTCGTCTCGACTACTGAATGTTGCGTATGCCTACCTTATGTTTGCACGCGCCGAATGTTACGTGTTTGGGTTGTACGTTTGCTCGACCCTGAATGTTTGTAGTCGTCTCGACTACTGAATGTTGCGTATGCCTACTTTGTGTTTGCATGCACTGAATGTTACGTGTTTGGGTTGTACGTTTTTTCGGCCCTGAATGTTATTATTGAATGTTATATATATATATATATATATATATATATATATATATATATATATATATATAATGATATATATAGGAATGCACGTATAGAGATGCTCATACGTAAGGATGATTATTTATTTGAATGTGGTGACCTAACCGATGTACTTCCGTTTACCGTTTTAAAACCGTTGGAATGATTATTAAAACTGTTGCTACTTATTTAAAACTTGAACTCACTCAGCTTAAGCTGACTTTGTGTGCATGTTAGTGTGAGTTTCAGGTTAGGAAGAGGATGCGTTATCGCTTGGACGGTGAAGGGCATACTGGAATGAAGAATTACTTATAAACCTTTTATTTCAAAAGACTTTTAAAAGTTATAATTAATTTTGATTTTGGGAACTTATTCATCTATTTACGTTTTCCGCCAAATTATACTCTGTAATGCTATTTTAATGCAAAGAATTGTTTTTAAGTTTATTTAATTTCTCAAGTGTTTTGTATGATTACCAACTGTGGGGTTTCTGGGGTTCGGGGCCTTCCAATAACATTACATCTAAATGAAACAAATATTATTCATTGAAATAATCCTAAGGTATAACTAGTTTTCTTGTCCTGACACTTCATCGTATCAACCTGCAGCACGTTGAAAATAATATATTTTGTCAACAACACATGTTGGTGAGTTTTCATAAGTTTGTGTGTGTTTATATATATATATATATATATATATATATATAAACTCGCGATAACAATCATGCAATAACTATTCAAGGGTAAAGTAAATGAAATCAAATAGTGTCGTCCTCCCGTTCATTTAGCCGAAGTCATTGAAGTCGGGGAAATGAGAACCACCTTACGTAAACGACCAAGGTCGTAACGTTAGACGGCGCGGGTACGTCCCGTCGGACCCTCCCACTATGTGTATGCGTTTGAGTTTGCGTAACTTCCACCATAAAAACAATAAACACGTTGCAAGCAAGTTCACGTATAATCATAAACAATATGCACGAATAATATTAACATGTACGATATAAGTGAATCGGTTTGTAAACAAGTACATAACTAACGAAAGAAAAACTTGTGACGTGCTACCCCCAAAATATTATAAAGCGTTAAAATGGGGTTATGAAGAACTCACCCTAAAATGGAAGATAAACATTAAAATGAAAACCGAAAGCATGGTAATGAAACCAAAGCAACCGAATATGCGTTAAGGATCCAAAACGATTGAACTTCTCGAACTATAAATAAAATAAATACGAATATTTAAATACTAACTAACGGGGTAATACGAGTTAAACATTTGTTGGGAATATATTTTATTAGCATTTGAGGGCATAATATAATATTATTTTTAAGCTTAACGGATTTATAGTTTAATGGAATAAAAGTTAACGGTTTAAATTATTTTAATACTATTTAATTAATACTTTATTTTTAATAAGTGAACCTTAATATTTACGAATTTTATCGGTCTAATATTATTCATAATATGGTTACGTTAGCGTATATAGATTTTAACAGAACGAATAATAAAATATTATGTTTAACGAGTTTGATGAAGTTTTAACGAATAAGAAAGAGTTGAGCTTTAAATTGAAAATTATAAAATTTATTTAAGTTAAAATAATTTTTTTTGATTTATAATGATTTATTATGATTTTTAAAACAATTTATTTAATTAATTCTATTTAGTAAAAGCTGTTAAAAAGAAAAGAGCAAAGCAAATGACTGACCCGGGTTTCGAACCCGTGTCCTTCCCTCCACACAAAGATAAGTTAACCGTTGGACTAGAAGCATTGGTTAGTGTTTAGCAGAAATAAAAATATATAAACAATATCTAGAGTTCATCTTTTTCACCAAAACCTAGAATTTCAATTCTTTGTTTCTGTTCTTTGTTTGATTATATTAAGTTAGGGGTTTCGATTGTCGGCCAAAAACTAACGAAAAACATATATTGATTAACTCTTATGGTGCAGGGAAGTTGGTGAACGGAGTTGAACGGAGCTCGGACTTAGGTGATCAATTACGGGATTAAAGAGTGGATATTAGCTATGTTTGAGAGTTTAGTCGATGCTTAGGGTTCTATATATACTTATAATTGCAACGTAACTCGTCAATTGTTCGTTATTGTTGTTGGCCGATTATCCGGCGATGGTTACAGGAATTAATTTGATGATTAGGACGTTATATTATAATTAGAATCTTAATTATCGTTGGTTATTGCCATCCAAATACGTTATGCTAGATTACTGAAAAGGGGCATTTTTGAGGTCGCCGAAGCCGTCGCGACTCGCCAGAATGTGGGGGTCGGCAAAACGGGGAATGGGGGGAAAAGGGCTGGGTTTTTTTATCTTTTATTATTATATTATTATTTAAATCAATTTTTTACTTTAGCCCCTCAATTTTTAGATCTTGTAAAATCAGAATTTATATATAATTACAAGTTAGTCCTTTAACTTTGAAAAGTATTTGAAATGAAATAAAAGTTAAAATTCTTAGATACTTTTCATATATTAACCGATTAGTTTGCGTATTACTTAACATAAATTCTCAGAGTTTCGTTTATTGATAGAAAACAATAGAAAATGAACGAACGGTGATCGTAAATCGTCGGGAATATAATATTAATGATGAACGAGTAACAACGCTATATCAAAACGATCAAACGGGTCGGTTTAACGAATTCAATAAAAATTGATGACCATAAAATACTTTAAATGAAACTTGAGATAAATGTTTATATACACATATTATATTTATCTTTCTAAACAAAACCGAAAATTTAAAATGGGTCGGGTTTTCGGGTTTGAAAAGTAACAAATGTTATAATTGAGAACACAATTCAGAACTTACCTCAGATGAGCTGGAAGAGGTGAAAGCCATGAACTTACCTTAGATGACTGGCCCAATTAATCAGAATCCCACTCGAACAGTAGCCGAGAACCCTGAATCTTGACCGAGAATAATCAAAACTAGCCGAGAACGTTGAAATTTGACCGGAAACCTTGAACAGTGGCCGAGAACTTTGATTATTGACCGAGAACTCTGATACTTAACCGAGAACTATGATTATTGACCGAGAACTATCACTGCCCAAGAAGTCAATAAAATCAGCCGAAAACTATCAAAGCTCTTGATATGGTAATCTTTGAAAAATTAGTCAAATCACGAGAATGAAGGGATTTGAATTTAAACTCGAAGATTTACCCAAATCTTTTCCCGAGAACTGTTTAAAAACACAAGATATGGTAATCTTAGAAGATATAATCAAATCCCAAAAATGCATGGATTTGAATTAAACTCAAAGATTCAACCAAATCTTTTCCGAAAACCTTGAAATCAACCCGAAAAGGAAGGTTCTTGATTCGGTAATCTTAAAGATAGAATCAAATCCCGAGAATGATGGGGATTTGATTTTAATTCAAAGATTAACTCAAATCCTTTCCAGAAAAATCTCAAGAACCCGAAGAACACGAAGAACAGTTTCCAAGATCTAGAAATCTTCAGCCAAAAGCACACCCGTGAATCACAGGTATAATCCTTGATATCACCAATAACTGAGCCTAGAATAGGTCTACAAGCTCTGATAACAATTTTAAGTCCCGTGACGGATCTTTCAATGTGATATCGAGATACTCAATGATTAGGCGGAAACTAATCACTAAGTCGATTCTATAAACAACCAATAACACACAGAAAACAATGAAGAAGCTTCAAAACACACGTATATTATACGTCGGGTGCTTAAGCCCTTTAATAACTTACACGGGTGAATAATACACTTGAACGAACCACTTCGACGACCAACCCTACAATGATTTACATACACCATATATATAGACTACCAACCTAGGCCCAAAACAAAGTAAAGCCCACCAAAATCATTAGATTTTGGTTTACATATAAATGCCCAACTAAGCCCAAAATAAAGCATAAACCATAAATATAGCCCAACAGGATTGCTCTAGAAGCTGAGCCTATGGATAAGCAATCGTTGCAACGCAGAGTTTTTGAACTTGAACAGGACTCAGCTGTAAAGGATGTTTGCATCAAAGAACTTGAAGAGAGTCATGCTGATAAAGACTCAAAGATTCAAGAACTTCAAGCTAGTGTTGGTGGTCTTACTACGATGTATCTAGATCTCCAGCAAAAACTTATTCACAAATTTGGAGATGAGTTTGGCAGTGCTACTGACGTTGAAAAGGATAAACATTCAGTTCGAATAATCGATTACAATGCTGAAATGGAAAACTATTTGTCTGCTCCACCAAAGACTGATGAACAAAGGGAACGATTGATAAAGAAGACGTTGATAAGGAAAAACTCTAATCATAATGTTGTGTCATCTGATCATCCTGATAAATTTGTTTTTGATTTTCAAAAGGGTTTGTTTGATAAATACGGAGATCGTTCTGGGATTCTTTCATGGGGATATGCGGTGGATAAAGAGATGTGGTGGGTTAAACAGAAGTCTGGTAGCACGGGGTACTATGATAAAATGAAAAGATTTGGATTTTAGACGAAGGTGGCCTAATTGATTTGTCTCATGCTCCGTTTCATAATCCGAACAATGAACCGAGAGTTGACAAATTTTGGAAGTTTTTGAATTCTCAAATGGAACGTGGATTTCCAAGCATGCCTACTGCTGAATCTTTCCTTAAGAAAGCTAAGGGTGTTCGTGACCCTCATTACAATAAGACCATGTAAATGTGATGTGGCCACCAACGGATAAAGTGAAGTCAATTCTGATCTCCAAGAGATTTCCTGAGGGAGCTCTTGTTGAAATGAAGTTTTGGACATATGATGGTGTGATTGCTACAATTATTATCAGATTGAATAAGGGTCAATATCGTCTTGTTGATCCTAGGGATCTATTAAAGTTTGGAGAGAAAGATCTCAAGACTCTTAAAAGATTTCAGATATCAGCTGATCCATTGTATGAGCTAGCTGCTAAGGAGTATACTGGTATGATAGGAGCAATTATTCGTGAAGGCTTATGGGCAGGTGCACTCAATGCGGCAGATGTAACATTTCAGATTTTTCAAACCCGTATTCGTTTGCGTATAACCCGACTCGGAAACATTTTTAGATCTTTATTGTTATTGGAAATTAAATATTTATAAGACTTTAAGTTTCTAATATTCACTTTAGGCCCTTCATACTTTAAAAGATGTCCAATTCTTAATTTATGCATAAAAGATTCATTAATTATCCAATTCTCAAACTACAAGGACTAAAAGCGTCAAAAACCAAATTCCTCCCATTTTGGCCGGAGCACCACGTGGTGGGATGGCCTTCCTCCACCGCGCGGCGCTATGGGCAAGCTGTTCAGATCGTTTTGTTTAAAATCGTTTCCTAGTTCGTTTTTGGCCCGAAATCGCTTATTTTTGGACGAAATCAAGTGTTTTTGACATGTAGTGGACGACTCGCTTATTCATTAACTCGCTAAATCATGTTTATATTCGTTTGTCATTAATCTGGTGAGTTTATCATTCCCCTGTTTTACCAACTTTTCTAAACGATTTGGGGACATATGCGTATATATTCATACTTCATACTATATATATATATCAAACCAATGCATACGTGTACTTGTGAGTGACTTAATCAAATATACGTGTTACATGCTTACTTGTGTTAATATTCATTCATTCGTATATTCGGAGGGATCCATCGTATTCCCATGTATTAGGTGCTCATGCTATTGGCCAATGTCCGATTCGCTTGGCAACGGTCTACATACTTGTTTATGGTTTGATTATATTTACTGCATTTATTACGTTATGCTTATCTTTATATTGACATGCAAAACTGGTGATATTCTCACTCAACTTTATGTTGACAACTCTGTTTTATACGCATATGTAGGACGCTTTGTATTGAAGATTGAAGTTGGACACATAGACAAGACCTTAGGATATAAATAAGATAATCAATATTTGAGCTTACATTCATGTATTGAAATTGTTTGTTATATTTGGATATTGTGTGTATTCTTTCAATAAAATAATTAATTAGATATTGTCAGCTTTTATGTATGATAGTATCTTCGAACTGTGAGCAATCGTATCACGGCACGACATTTCCGCCTTAGGTTGTGGTGTGACAGCAAATGTAGATATACTTGAGCCTGAATAAAGCAGTAAACCAAGGGGGAGATTGTTGGGACAAAGATTATGGTTTATGCTTGCAGTAGTGGGCTTAGTTGGGCTTTTGTATGTAAGCCGAGATCATTTGATCTCGGTGGGCTTTAGTTTGTTTTGGGCCTAGTTGGTAGTCTATATATAGGATATGTGTTTACTATTGTAGGGTTGTTCGTTCAAGTTTATCGATCACCCGTGTAAGTTTGTTAAGGGCTTAAGCACCCGACGTATCAATATACGTTTGTTTTGAAGCTTATTCTTTGTGTTTGTTTGTGTTTGTGTTGGCTTTATAGAATCGGTTTAGGGATTAGTTTCCGCCTAATCATTGAGTTATTTGATATCCCATTGAAAGATCCTTTCTCAGGACTTACAATTGGCCGTAGCAAATACCTATTTTTTTTATTTGTGTGTGTGTGTGTGTGTATAAAGCTGAACGTCCTAAGATAACTTTTTGGAATTGAGAACTTTGAGAAATATTTTGGATCACAAAATAACCCTTTCAAAAACATATTTAACAAAAATTATAAAACGAAAAAAACAAAAAAAATTTTAGAAAAAAACCAAAAAATTTTATTTCATCCCGGTTTTATATAATATAAAAAAACTAATTATCTCCATTACATAATGTACACACATGTGGATTATCATTTATTTTAATTGTACATATGTGTATAAAGAATGGCAGGTATAAAATTAAAAAATAAGTTTATTACATATATGTAGAATTTACTAAACCGATATTTTTTTTTATTTTTTTATGAAACCGGGATTAAAGATAATTTTTTTTTTTGTATTTTTACATTTTTTATTTTTGCTTTTTTTTTTGTTTTATAATTTTTTTATTTTTCTTAAAGAGTTTTTTTTTGTCTAAAATGGTTCTCAAAATTTTCAATTTCGAAAGAGTTTTCACACGATCCCAATCATATATATATACATATATATATATATATATACGGTAAGGTTAAAATGAAAACTCATTTAAGTTGTGATAACCCATGAAAACCCTATGTAGCATCGTTTTTTTTTTGTTACATGTAATATATGTTGTAACATTTAATATAAAACATCAAAAAATCAAAAAAATATGTTTTGCTATTTTTTAACATTTTTTTACTAATTTTTATATATGTTTTCAGGAGATATAAAAAATTATATTTATATTTACATTTTTTATTCACTTTAATTGTGGACCACAAGATTTAAACATTAATTAAAAAGATGTGGTTGAGAATGGGTTTCTAAAGTTTTCACAACTCAAGTGAGTTTTTATTTTATATTTAGCCTATATATATATATATATATATATATATATATATATATATATATATATTTATATTTATAAAAGATAAGAAAGATAAAAACGAAATAAAAGTGAACAGACTTAAAAAAATTGCAAAACCTTAATGACAAGAAAATGGAAAATTAAACATTTTATTCTTTAAGAAAAAAGAATGGTTTGATTGATACGTTAGTGACCTAATTTAACGAACACAAGGGGAGTGTATATGTCCACTACGATTGAAAAGAGAAAAAAAAAAGGTGGGCCAGATATGTTTCTTTGACCGGGTCAAGCTATAAATGACAAACCCTGAAAATCATTTGAGAAATACCGGTTGGAGTTTATAAATTATTTAATAGGTTTTAGCCCCTGTGTTACGAGGTTTTATTTAGGTTTTGTTTTTAATCGTTTTGCTATTTTTATATTTTGTAATGACTTGTTTCATTTTTTAACGTAGCTTTGTTTTAATTTAATACGTATGTATTTGTTATGTTAATTATATTTATTAAACGTTAGGGCTCTTTCAATTGAGATATGTAAATTTCTAAGATTTTTAACGAACCAATATAAACGAACACGAATATTCTATTTTTTTTTAAACGAACAAACATGAACACAAATATTTGTCTTATGAAAAAGGGGCGTTTAATGTATGTTATGATGGCGGTTGATGTATGAGAGGGGAGGTTGACGATGGTGGGTGGTAATTATAAGTAAACCGGTGAATGAGAGGATAGACCGGCGACAGAGAATATATAGATGAGAGAAATTGTATTAGGGTTTGATGTTAAAAGCATTTCACAAATAAATTAGGTCTTATAAACCGTTTGAGGGTCATCCGGGTTTGGTAAGACTCATAACCCGTGAAAATTATCGTTTGATGATTAAGGGGTTTCACATATAATTGAGATGTTATAATCCGTTTAAGAATTATCCGGGTTTGGTGAGACCCATGACCCGCGAAATTTATTGTTTTGATGATGAAAAGTCATCTACTCTAATAAAAGACTATCATTTTTGCCATTGTCAATTTTATAGCCATTCTCATCTTTTTTTCAACCTATTTCAATATATGGTCCTTATATTTTAAGATATTTCAATATATGAATTCAAGTTTATTTTTATAAAAATATAAATCCTAATCGATTCATTCATTAGCATTAACGATGAAATAAGAAAAATAAGGAAATTAAAGAAAATAAAGGTACATCATTTTCAAAGAAATTGTTTTTAAACTGATATTCGAGCAGCAGTGCATCATTTTTTATATAAGATTGGTTTCAGATTTGAATTTAAAATTTTTTCATATGCATTTGAACTCAATAAAATTTGTATTTTCTTAATTTTCCTAAACATTTTATATAAATATTACAAATATGGATAATACAATTATATATACCTTGTTGTTTAGTATTCAATCATTAAAGTTGAATATTACAGTTATAATCCATATGTATAACGATTTACAATATGAACTATATATCATTTATTTATATGACTTTTTTTTATATAGTATAAAGGATTTTAGCATAAGAAGATCGATATTTAGTTTTCAATATTTCCTTCCATAACTCAGACCACAATGCTTCAGAAATATATATTTTATGACTTTATTTATACTTTTTTATACATTTAAATATATTTTATTTAACATGCCTCATAAAACAAGTTAATTAATTAAAAGCATTCAAAATTTTAAACCAAAAAACTGTTTCAATCCCAATCCACTATTTTCGCTTTCCAAAAAGCATTTAGGATATTGAAATTTATAATATTGTTTTTGATTAAGTATTTACATAATTTCAATATTATATTAGCTTATTAATTTTAGTTTTATACAAATACAATGAATTGAGGTTATGTGAGTGTTGCATGTTAGTTAGTACATAATTAAAGTGTTTATTATGTTTATATTCCAAATAATAAAGCTATAAAAGAAATTACAGTTATAAAATTTATTATTAAAATATGATATAAAAATTCATTAAGATTCACACTTTAACTATAATTTAACTTAGTAGACATATTTATTATTTTTATTTTTTATTATTTTTAACTTAATCATGCTCCTTATTACATTTCAAGGATATTCCATTTTCACATTAATTTAAAAAAATAGTTAACCTCGTTAAAAGTCATTTACCATGCTTCCATAAAATCCGAAATCATGCTCCTTATTACATTTCAAGGATATTCTATTTTCACATTAATTTAAAAAAAATAGTTCCAACAACTTCTCATAATATTAACTAATAACGCGGGATTAGTTCTCAAAATTTAAGCATTCCTTATCTAATTGTTTCAACTATTTTAAATAATAATCACTACTGTCACTTTATGCAACTTTAAATCTTCTAATATCCTACTAACTCAGAATAATCTTTGAACATTGTTTTTTGTCATTCTCCTAGCAATTACGTTTATATGAAATGAAACAATTCATTTTGTTATATTTTAATTTTTGGTTTTCTATGTTGCTTGATAATACAATTGTTAATTATAAAATATAAAATCAATTAAAAATTTGTCATACACAGAATATTAATGACAACAAATTTATCATACTGAATCAATTTCAAATTTTAAAGATTCTATGGATTATTGTTCAGGTAATCTTGTTTTTGGGATAATCATATTTTTTGGATAAACATGAGCAGATGATCAAGAGTTATAAGCAAACCTATATGCTACCTCATCAAGAGTTACTAGCAGACATGGACTAAACATTTTGATTTTTGATAAACGATGTATACCTACCAACATAATCACAAATGTAGTGTACAAGGAAGTTTTTACTTATTTATAACATATTTGTGTAATTTTAATTCTGTAAATTTAATGTAATTGTAATTGTATTAACAATATATGATCATTTTATTGATTGCACTTAACTTAATGGTTAAAGTTTAAAATTTTCATTAATTACACGTGTAATACACGGGCCTCAAACTTGTTTTGTAAATAATGAGATGTTATAATCTGTTTAAGGATTATCTAGGTTTGGTAAGACCCATACCCTCGAATTTGGGTCAAACGCATAAGAAGCCACCAATCAGGAATGAAGCAATTTGGTGGCCCGAGAGAGGGTGGGGAGCAACCATATCACGACATGTAGGATTTTTATGTAGGCAATTATATATATAGATAGAATTTTTATTTGTAACTCAATTTTTAACTTATCCGTGTATTGTCACAGAAAAGTGCCAACGTTAAGTAAAAGATGAAATTGAATTTGTTTTGGAAAATTAGCTTGAGATTTTAATAATAATAATATAATAATAATAATAATAATAAATAATAATAATTTTGTAATAATAATAATTTTGTAGTAGTAACTAAAATATATATTGTAAAAATAAACATTAAGTACAAGAAAACTAAAAATATAGATTTCATCGTCGGCAAGTAGTTAAAGTGTGTAATTATACTCTGCTAAAAGTACTTTATTTTGAATACAAATCCAAGATTGATACCGCATCAGAATACCAAAACCGAAAATAAGTAAAAACACAAACTGAATATCGTACCAATTATGATAGTACAACACATTGTTTCTAATGTGGTATAGTGGTAGAAAGTTTGGGTTTCTTAATGAAGACCCAGGTTCGATTCTCACTTACAGCACTTTGTGGAGGACATGCATGGGTGTCTCAATGAAGGAAGACTGGGATCTTTGTGATCTCCAGTTCGATCTTGAAGGCGTCCAGGTTTTACCACTAGTGTGCCTTCAGGCGGGCGGGTTTTCCCATGAATTGAAGATAACTTGGAGGCTCTTAAGGGCTTCGTGTATGGCTTGGTCGGGCCAACTGAAGGTGCCATTTTTACATCGGGTCATCAAGTACGGAGAATCTAGACAATTCTCTTTTTGTTAGCCGTTAAAAAAATGACAATACAACACTAGTTCGGTATTTTAAGTGCAAAAACAACAAAATTACAATTGTATGTGAACAAAAAACCATAAAATGAATAAGGATATTAGAATGTTGTCGATCGGTATCAAAGCAATACGAGTACTCTGTAAATATATATTAATTTCTATTTTAAGATAAAAAAAAAGTCTTTGTTTTGAATAAAACTTGTTTTGAACCAAAATTTCTGTTAAAATATTGAGAAAAAAATTGACATACCTTCCTTCTGTTCATAGAATTGCATAAAAAATATAATAAATAAAAGATTTCTATTCGTATAAATATTCCTAACAAATCAACTATCTTCCAACAGACAATCATCGGCGGATTTCTGTCGGTAACCACTTGCAAAGACACATTGCAGCTAGATGTTGCCGTCGGGTGAAGGTCAATTGGTTTCGTAGTGAGCATATCTTGCTCCTATTTAAATTTCAAGCGGGTTTCTAATCTAAGTTAAAGGTTATTCAAAGAATCAAAGGGCAAGTTAGATTTGGTCTAAAGTATTTACACTTTCAACACTAAGTTGGTATGTAGGAAACTCCAAATCTCAGGAACGCTCCTTTGTACGTTCAATGATCTCTTTCTTTCACCAGTTACTAGGTATATTTACTTGTGTTGACTTGAATTAATAAAAAATTAAAAAAGAAAAATTATTATTGAGTTGTTAATAAAAGTTTAAACAACCGATTTACATCAATCTTCCAAGTCATGGATGAAAAAAATTATGGGCCCCGTCACTCGTTTACAAATTGAAAACGTACTTGTTTGAAGACTGAATTTAAAATTTTTAATGTTATCTAGACATGACGTTGGTCACGCTAACCCTAATCAATACAACTAAGTGTTGGTCATGTTGATAAGTCCGTTGTATCCAAACCCAATCATTTCATGTTTTTGATAGATCCGTTGTATGACTGAATTAGTTTGATAAAAAGATTTTAATTTCGTAAAAAGAAAAACGTAATAAATCGATCTCCCACTTATTATTGAAACGTATTTAGTACGTACGTACGGTACATAGAAGAGAGACAAAAGCACCCATTGTTTAGTGTTACAATGAAGCAAGTTGATGTTTAGAACGCATATAATATTAGCACTTGGGAATTGAAACCCCACAAGTACTAGAGACCTTCCTGGCATTAGGAGAAGAAACATACGGCTTCAAGGATGGATTTCTTATGTAGGTGCACAGGCATGGTTTCTGCTCCTTTAACTTGGCGCAGCACTGCGCTGATGGTGAAGCCGATGAGGTAAAAGCTGGAATACACGGGGAAAGCTCAGACACACTGCATGTGACCGCCGTCGTCACCTTGGCTCCGCCCAAGACCATCACTAGAATTGCAAAAGCTGCGATCATGCATGTTTCTGACCTCATTTCTTAGTGATTAGTAATGTGTGTTGAGTTTTGGGTTTGGGTGCATAAATTTATAGATGGAATACCCATGAGCCGCCCAATAAATGCACCGTTAAAATAGGGTTGTTTTTTATAAGCCTTTTTCCATGAAAACAAATTAGGATGACCCTAGGTATAGCCATGTAGCGTAATGATAAGTCTCTTTCGAAAGTAACATGCGGCTGTCCTATAAGGCTAAGGGTAGTGGGGCGCGGATGAGGGGCGCGGCCACCTGGCTCACGAACACCGCTACCACCTTGGCATGAATGGGGGGCGCAGGGCAGTCCGCGTGGGAATATAGCCGTTGGTGGTTTAAAAAAAAAGTTTCTTCGTGATCGAAAGACTGCTAATGAAACTTTGATAAAAAAACCTCATTTATCAAGCGGTTCAAACGACGATAAATTTTTTGATCGATCAAAGACGCCCTCGAGTTCCATTATTCGGGCAACCACGTCTTCGTGATCGAAAAACTGCTAATGAAACTTTGATACGTCACTATTTTAGCCCCGATCCCGCATATGGTGAGGAAAGTTTTAAAACTCGTTTTCGAATGACTAGACGATTATTCATGCGTCTAGCAAATGACTTGCCGGAGCATTTTGAGTATTTTCAACAAAGGGATGACGCTAGAGGTCATCCCGGGTTCATGCCTACTCAAAAAATTACCGCCGCTCTTCGGCAACTAGCGTATGGCGTTGGCTCGAACATGTTGGACGAGTATCTACAAATGGCTAAAAAGACCGGACGCGATTCGCTTAACAATTTTTGTAAAGGTATATAGTTTTATTTAAAATTTTATTAGTTACATTTATTTATATAATTTTAAGTAATTATATTAAGGGGTCATATCGCTATACAAGCGGAGATACTTACGTAAACCAACAATGTATGATATCCAACGCATATACGAGGTGCACGGTGAAAGGCATGGTTTCCCCGGGATGCTCGGTAGCCTCGATTGTATGCATGTTGGTTGGGCTATGTGTCCTACTGCTTGGCGAGGTCAATTCCACCGAGGTGATCACCTCGGCCCTACTATTGTACTTGAGGCGGTGGCGTCACAGGATCTTTGGTTTTGGCATGCGTTCTTTGGGGTTGACGGGTCAAATAACGACCTCAATGTTATCGATCAATCACCGATATTCGATGACCTTATCGACAGGGTTGAACCCCCTCAGGCTTTTTTTGTAAATGGAGAACACTTCAAGTACGGGTACTACCTCGTTGATGGTATTTACAGCGAATGGGGGACACTAGTTCAAGCTTATGCGTCTCCACTTTCTGACAAATGAAAGTACATCATGAAGAGACAAGAATCGGCCAGAAAAGATATTGAAATGGCGTTTCGAGTCTTAAAGAAAAAATGGGCAATATTGACGAATCCAATAAAATTTTGGACAAGGGAGAAGATAACGGAAGTCGTCTACACGTGTGTAATCCTACATAACATGATACTAGAAGACGAGGGGCACGCTATTTGTCAAAACTACCAATGTGATATTCCAAAACAAGAATCGACGATCACCAATGAACAACGACTCGACAACTTAAATATCATCAAGAGCCATGAGATACACGACAACCTTCAGCATGAGTTGGTTGAGCATTTATGGGATAGAAGACCAGATAATCTTGGATTAGACTAGTAATATTTTAAATTATTATTAATGTAATGTTTTATATTATTATTAATGTAATGTTTTAAATTATTTAAAAAAAATTCAATCAAGCCCCGGATCACCTGGACTACTACACCCTCTGGGGCTTGATCCTGGGGCTTGATCTTGTGCCACGTCACCGCCTACGTGTCGTAAATATATTGGATCACTTGGGCTTGGATCAAGCCCCACTACCCTTAGCCTAATACTACTAAGTTAGAATAACAAAGAAAACACCACCATTATATATTTATTTATATACACATAATGTTAAAATGTTAAAATGTTGTATTTACATTTTATATCTTTCAATTCTTATTATTATAATATTACGATACTAAGTTATTAACACGTGTATTACACGGGTGAAAATTAGTAAAATTGTCAAGTAAACATATATGTTTATTTATTTAAAGATATATAAAAATTTGTATTAATATGAATAGATAAATTTACATACATATAAGTAATATCAGTTTCTAAGTAATCATAATTTTAAAAGAATGATTAATTTATATTCTTAATAAAACTATTAGTAAAGATCTTATTACACTATAAATAATGTATTTCATAAATAGTTAATAAAAAAGAAAAGTGGTTCAGAATTTGAAAATAATACTGATACAATATAAAAGAAGCAAGTAGTCGTCTTCATTCAAACCCCATAACGGATCCCAAACCGAATAACCAAAATTTGATTTTTTTTGTGCCATACTATTGGAAAAAAAAATAAACTTATAGTTTTGATTCTTAATAAAGAGACAAGTAAATGGATGGTTTAAATACTTTGACTGATACATAATTCAAATAACGACGGTGAGGGGGGGCGCTAAATACAAAATAGAAAACAGTTGGGTGAAGGGAAGCATCTGTCAATTGGGGTGTGTGCTCGAAAAAGAGGATAAGTCAGCATTTAAAATGGTCTAAAAAACATGTGTTTTAAGACTAATAATGACAATTATTAATCAGTTTCATAAGATAGTCAAAACTTTTTATGGCGAACCGACAGTTTAGTTCATTCCAATTTAAATTTAAATGAATGCAATAATTATTATAATTATTCCTACAATTCAACTTTCATTAATTATCTATAAATCATAACCACCTTATGTTTTAAATTTACTTGAATTTTCATTTAGTGATATAAATCACTTACTCTCTAATAATCATCCAATATTACGAATAATTTTCACAATACAAAAATTATTGAACTTAACATAATTAAATTGTTAAATTTGAAAAGCATATTTTCTAATTATTAGCTTATTCAACCATTTATTAGGATTTCAAAAGAATAATGATTTAAACCTTATTAACAATCTATATTTTATATTATTACGTTATAAGCACAAGTTTAAATAGCCTCTCATATAAAAATATTAAGTTTACAAAATTTATTTAACGGTTTCACTATCTAAATACTCGTATAAAATATTAAATTTTAGGGTATTCCAAAAATCGGAACGGGTCGGGTTTCCGGTTCAAAAATTGACGAATGTCACACTTTACAAAATAATACAATAAGAACATGATATTATCAATTATCTCATATAACTAACAAACGGGTCATGAAATATTCAGATTAAATGGTCATGGGTTATAAAATATAGTAAAGGGGTGCATTCAATAGGAGGTTTTTTTTTTACTTTAATATAGAATTATTTTAATAGTAAGATATTTAAAGGTTGCAAGTTTTTTATGTAAAATAGTCAAGTTAGAAAGGGTAATGTGCCCAAAAGAGGTCTTTCTTTAATATATATATATATATATATATATATATATATATATATATATATATATATATATATATATATATATGGATAAATAGATAGATTTCTGAACTTGATTCTGATTCGTTGCATAAGAAAATGGTTATGTGTTAAAAATAATTTAATTTAATTACTTACGATTTAGATTGTTCATAAAAAATATTAAAAGTAATAAATGATGTTTTAAAGATCCACATTGACTATAGTAATGCAGTTTAAGATAGTTAATGCATTGAGTCATTGACTATAATTTAAAGATAGTTAATGTACTGCTATGATTTAAAAATATGTTTAATGGTCATATGATATAAGTTGGCATTCAATATGAATTTAGAATTATTTAAATGTGAATAAAATTTAGGAAGACTTTATATTTATTTTCTTTTTGAATTATTTAATTGTGAAAAAATCAAAGAAGTGTTTTTTATATAAGGAAGCAATATGGTTGGACCAATAAGAAGATGCCATGTATCCATGGGCCGAGGTTCTGTAAATGGTTTACACAAGAGATGCGGGCTACTAGAGGTGTGGGCTTGCGGGATTGCAAGATTTATCACACGCTAATGGGATTTTAAAAGTTAAATAACTTACTTTTAGGAATTTGTATTATTTTAATATACTTTATTAACTTTTTGTGGCATTTTTATATTATAATATTATTTTTAAGTTTTAACGGATTTTAACGATTTATATTATTTAGATCCACCACTGTCAACTAATTCAGCTGCCACCAGTCACCATCACATAGATCCACCACCACATACAATCAAAACCCTAAATCAAAACGCCAACAGTGACCCATCACCGTCTCAAAAGAACACGATGGTTGCTGGTGGTTTTGCTCACCAAATCCTTATTACGGTGGTGGTCTTCCACCTGAAACCCAAATTCGTCTTCCACCTGCAACTAAAACCACCGCTCGCTTCTGACAGTTCCAGCTACCATCGACTACACATCCGGAGCTTGCAAACTTAAATTCTGCTAAAGAGGATGCTAAATATTGAGGGTTGAATGTGAAAATTTGGACTGAAATTGTAGATTAACATTTGAAATGATATTCAAGATTACAGATGTCGGCGATTAAAGTGATAGAAAATAAATTCGATATTTTGGAAACTCAAATTCTAGTTTACTTTCCATTGGGTTCGGATCCATTTTTGTTGAGTTCCAACGATTGGTGGTATGCCGGAAATAACTCACCGGAAGAGGAGACGGATGTGGTGGCGGTATAATGATTGAGGTGAGGTAGGCTTGGGGTGGGGTGGGTTAATATAATATAATATAATTTTATTTAGGAATAAAACAATAATAATTTTTTGTTTCGGTACCGAATAATTGAGGTGGGTAGGTTTATTACGGTACCGAAACTAAATAAACAGCAACACGAGTGTTGCGGTGACGAGGCGTTGCGTTTTAATTAGTGTCACTTAAATTCGTTACTATACCGAAACTAAACTAAAACTCAATTTCCTCAAATTATTATACTTAAAAAAAAACCTTTATAAAAAGGATCTAAATTAACTATTTTCAAAAAAATGATGTCATAGACACCTAAAACTAAAATAAATTAATAGATGAAAAAAAAATTGATGCATATGAACTGCCAAAGCTTCGAACCCTAGCAAGCTTAACCCTAAAAAAGTTAGCAAAACACCCTTCAACCAACATACCGTTAATAAAACTAAATTATAAATACTAAAATACTGGATTTCTAAAAAGAAGTTGTGGCACAAATATTTAATCTTTATATATATATATATAGATAGAGAGAGAGAGAGTTAGGTTAAAATAAAAACCCACTTGAGTTGTGAAAACCCTAGAAACTCATTCCCAACCACATGTGTTTAATTAAAGATTAAATCGTGTGGTCCACAATTAAAGTTAATAAAAAATGTAAACATAAATATAATTTTTTCTCTCTCCTGAAAACATATAAAAAATTAGTAAAAAAATGTTAAAAAATAGCAAAACAATTTTTTATTATGTTTCGATGTTTGCATTAAATGTTACAACATATATTACGTGTGCAAAAAAAATGATGTTACATAGGGTTTTCACAACTCAAATGAGTTTTCATTATATACTTCCCCTATATATATATATATGTATATATATATATATATAGGCCAAGTATAAAATGAAAATCCACTTGAGTTGTGAAAACTCTAGAAACACATTCTCAACCACATGTTTTTAATTAATGTTTAAATCTTGTGGTCCACAATTAAAGTGAATAAAAAATATAAATATAAATATAAATTTTTCTCTCTCCTGAAAACATATATATATATATATATATATAGGGGAGATTTCAAATGAGAACCCTTTTGAGTTTTAAGAACTCGAAATAACTCAGTGTAACAATTTTTTTTTCGAATTTTTTTTACACATGCGTAATATATGTAGGTTACATACACGTAAAAAAATTACAGAATTTTTTATGCACCGAGTCGACTTTTTACGCATGTGTAACGGACGTAAAAGTTAGTGTAATCAGTTACATATTTATTATCTCTCATACTTTGACTTTTTTGCCAAATTTAATCTCAACCACATATTCCAATTCATTTAATTAAATGTGTGGCCTAAAATGAGAGTTCTTAAGTTTTTACAACTCAACATGATTCTTAAAATATCTCTCCCTATATATATATATATATATATATAGGGTAAGGATCCTAAGAGAACCGTTGGCAAATTGAGAACTTTAAGAACCATTTTTGACCACTAAAAAAACCCTCTAAAAAAATATTAAAAAAATTATAAAACAAACAAAACCGAAAATTTTAAAAAAGTAAAAAAACCAAAATTCTTATATTTCATTCCGGTTTCATTAAAAAAAACAAGTTTTTTTTTTCTTTTTAATTCGTATTATACCTATATACATATGTATACTTTAATTTAATCTCTAGTTATGCAATGTACACATATGTACATTATCATTTACATTAAATTATACATATGTGTATAGGAAAAAAACATGTGTGTACATATATGTACATATTATACATATATGTATATGTATAATTTAGCTAAACAGAGAATTTTTTTTAATTTATTTTAAGAAACCGGGATGATAAATAAGAACTTTGATTTTTTTACTTTTTTTATTTTTGTGTTTTTTTTGTTTTATGATTTTTTTATTTTTGGATTTTTTTGTGATCTAAAATGATTCTAATAGTTCTCAGTTCCCAAAAAGTTCTCACATGATCCTGATCCTATATATATATAATACTTAATAACATACATAACCCATCTAAATTGGGCGATTCCCATATTCTTCATCCCCATTTGTTACTTCCGGCACCACCATGAAACCACCGGTGGTCTGCGGCCACCACTATCTCCGACAACCAACACCGTCATCTAATTTAGTTGCCACCGGTTACCATCACATAGATCCACCACCACACACAATCAAAACCCCAAATCAAAACGCCAACAGTGACCCATCACCGTCTCAAACGAACACGACGGTTGCTGGTGGTTTTGCTCACCAAATCCTTGTTACGGTGGTGGTCTTCCACCTGCAACTAAAACCACCGCTCGCTTCTGACGGTTCTAGCTACCATTGTCTACACATCCGGAGCTTGAAAACTTAAATTCTGCTAAAGTGGATGCTAAATATTGAGGGTTGAATGTGAAAATTTGGACTGAAATTGTAGATTGACATTTGAAATGATATTCAAGATTACAGATGTCGGCGATTAAAGTGACAGAAAATAAATTCGATAGTTTGGAAACTCAAATTCCAGTTTACTTTCCATTGGGTTCTGAAGAGGTAGGTCCCAGCAGAGCCCAGTTGGACCCGCAAGACTCACCTTAAACAGGGACGTCTGCGCAGAGACCAACTAGATCCGCAGGACCAACCATGCTCAGAGACGTGACGTCCTTACGCGCAGTACGCAAGCTGGTCCCGCAGGAAATGCCTCCCAATGGTGAAGGACTCCGCCTGTCCCCGCAGCCTCGGATACAAGCCATTAGGGAAGGCCACCCGCGCAG
Source organism: Bidens hawaiensis (assembly GCF_021521415.1). Lineage (NCBI taxonomy): Eukaryota > Viridiplantae > Streptophyta > Magnoliopsida > Asterales > Asteraceae > Bidens > Bidens hawaiensis. The sequence continues at coordinate 9,842 of NW_027506426.1, read as the reverse complement.
CATGGCTACACGCACAAGGCACTTAGCTCTCAATCGTTCAGTGTCACCTGAAGGAATGAGCCAAGCCGGGAGCAATCCCGCACAGAGGCGGGAGGGGGAATACTCCCGCCCAAATAAGCCAGTCCGTATACTGAAGGATCTTTTACTGTACCTGACGAGGTATGGGCAAAAGATCTGATCAGAGATGCGACAGCTCACTGACAGCAGCATGGCAGACAGCACGCCACAGCACTGTGACCAATAGCCGCCGCCTACCCACCAACTCCTGCCATACCACGTGCCTAGCCTGTAGTTGGCAGAAGAGGAAGAGTGCACGACACGCCTGCTCTGTGTCAGCCGCTACCTATCCACCACTCACAGGCAGGGCACGTGCATAGGTTACAGTTGGTAGCGTGTTGGGCCGGCTAAACCCCTTGGAAACCTACCTTCGGCTATAAATACCACAAATGGTATGAACATCTTATCTTATCATATCTTATTACATTATCATCATAATATACCTGATATCTGCTCTAGCAATCTCTTAATATACTTTTATATTTAAAGAGCAATCTAGTCTGATTCTCACGCCGGAGGGTGGTCACAAGGAGGAACCCCCCCCCCCTTCTCAGTGACGAGCTCACGGTGTCTGTTTTGCAGGTTATCAGAAGAACCATCTTCCAAGGGTCTAACCCCTCGTGGGAAACATCTCTCCAACCCCCAGGTTACCAGTAACTTGCCCGGGGTCCGATTAGTGTTTCTTCATTGGCGCCATCCGTGCATAAAGCTAGAACTACAATTTTCTCCAGTTTTTTCAAAACTTTATACAAAAGATGGTTAGAGAAATTCCAGCAACCACAACCCCAGCTATTGGGGGGAATACCGGCAACACAGTTTTTACAAACACTACTCCGGCTACCGAAGCCGGAGCAAGTGAAGTAAATTTTACGAACACTACCCCACTTACTAAAGCAGGGGCAAGTGCAGTAAATGACCGCCTACTGGGATCCACCGATACCCAGTTTGAAAAACGAAGACTCCCCCGCCAGACTCTCGACGAAGTCAAGGCATGGGCGGAGGCACGACAAAAGGAATTCCAGGCTGAGTTGAACGAACGCTTGCGTTCCGTGCAACAGGCCGACGAATTCGAATACTGGGAGGATGACTCGGAGGAATCCGACTCCGACGCGAACCCTCGTCATAAGGCAAAAGGGAAGCGTAAAGAAACGGAAACCCAACCGAAAAGGCATTTTGGACAAGCCTTCAAACCAAAAAGCATAGATGGAAGTCCACGAGACTTCTCTAAAACGTTCAGACCAAACGTTACAAATGCAGGAACGTCCAAATTTGCAAGGGACATTGCTGAAGCAATTGCCCCGAAAAGTGCTAAACAAATGCCTAACATAGGCACATATGACGGCCTATCTGATCCAGACGATCATTTGAACAGGTTCATAGCGGGGGCAACCGTTAGCAATTGGACGGAACCCACGTGGTGTTACATGTTCCAAATGACGCTGGTGGGGGCTGCTAGGGCTTGGTTTGATCGTTTACCGGTTAACCACATTTACGACTGGGCAGACTTCCAGCAGAAGTTTAGCCAACACTTCAGCCAGCAGCGAAAGTATACCGAGGAGCAATGGACAATCCTCAAATGCACACGGGAAGAAGATGAATCTCTGCCAAACTTCATCACTCGCTTCAACTCAAAGAAGTTAAGTTTGGGCAATATCAGCGAGGATCTTGTTCGCGCAGCCTTCATCCAGGGCGCGCAAGACCCAGAGCTTATCCGCACCCTAACGGGTAAAGATGGAATGCCATCCACATGGGATGGCATCATGACAGCAGCCAAACGCTATGCGGAAACGGAGAAGCAACTGGGTAGAGACCTTCCGCAGAACACAAACCTTTACACCCAGAGGACGAGAGAGGACAACGTCCTCACCGCCCGATTGAACAAAAAACGGAAGCAAGGCATTTGGCAGTCAAGGGTAAACTTTGACACCTCATCCGGCTTACAGCACCGATTGGGTGAAAGGGATGATGTAAAGCCGCACCGGAACTCCAGATGGACGCCACTTACCAAAAGCGTCACTGACATATTTGCTACTGAGGAGCTCCCATGGCCAAAGCCTCCAGTAATCCGGCATCGTCACGATGCTGATCGGAGCAAGTACTGTGACTATCACAGAACAAAAGGCCACAACACTGAAGAATGCATAGACGTAAAAGACATGGTCGAAACATTCGTCAGAGATGGGACGCTCGCGCACCTCGTGGCGAAATAAAAGCTAGGCAGGCGAGTGCGTATAGAACCCCAGCTGGGGAAAACACGAACCAATTCCAGCTTCAAAAACGAGACTACATGCTGCGTAAAGAACGAGATCCCGAACCAGGTGCGTATCGGCTCGATGGCACTCCCATCCCAACATGGAAGGGAGTTCAATTACACAGTTTGCATGTAATCAATTCCAATTTGTAAAGAGAAGGCCAAGAGCCACTTCTAATGGAAATGATTCTCTTTAAGAATATCGAAGCTGATGATTTTACATTTATACTTTTCTGGACACTAATATGCCGGCTTTCACCGCATAATTACGTGAAGTCATTGCATGGGAAGGCGGTCCTACCCGCACGAACCCAATAACGTGACAAACCTTCACGCAGGTCAGTTGAAGGGGAAAAAGTTCAGCACCCAAAAATGAAAGTGCCGGTCTATCCGCATGAATCATCAAGGAAACTGAATAATAACCTGTCAACAACCGCGCGTCGAACGGTTAAAACTATCCAACACTGGTGACGACATTCACATTACGTGAAGTCGTTGCGTGGGAAGGCGGTCTTACCCGCACGAACCCAATAACGTGGCAAACCTTCACGCAGGTCAGTTGAAAGAGTTCATCCCATTAAATGAAAGTGCCGGTCCATCCGCATGAATCATGAGGAAAATGAACACTAACCTATCGACAACCGCGCGTCGAACGGTTCAAAACAAAATTCTTAAAAAGATGAGAAAAACCTACACGCAGGTCAGATAAGGGTAAAGTTCTGCCATCCTACTAAGTGCAAGTGACGGTTCTACCCGCACAATCACGAAAGAGGAAGCAAAACTTCACACCTATTATCAACCACGTTCAAAGGTTAACTTATCCTCAAAAGATGAGAAAAACCTATACGCAGGTCAGATAAAGGTAAAGTTCTGCCATCCTACTAAGTGCAAGTGACGGTTCTACCCGCACAATCACGAAAGAGGAAGCAAAACTTCACACCTATTATCAACCACGTTCAAAGGTTAACTTATCCTCAAAAGATGAGAAAAACCTATACGCAGGTCAGATAAAGGTAAAGTTCTGCCATCCTACTAAGTGCAAGTGACGGTTCTACCCGCACAATCACGAAAGAGGAAGCAAAACTTCACACCTATTATCAACCACGTTCAAAGGTTAACTTATCCTCAAAAGATGAGAAACCTACACGCAGGTCAGATAAGGGTAAAGTTCTGCCATCCTACTAAGTGCAAGTGACGGTTCTACCCGCACAATCACGAAAGAGGAAGCAAAACTTCACACCTATTATCAACCACGTTCAAAGGTTAACTTATCCTAAAAAAGTAAGAAAAACCAGCACGCAGGTTAGATAAAAGTTAAAGTTTAGCCATCCTACCAAGTGCAAGTGACGGTTCTACCCGCACAATCACGAAGGAGGAAGCGAAACTTTAACCCACTATCAACCACGTTCAAAGGTTCTTATTCTGAACACTTGGAAAATTGCTAATTTAAACTAAGTATGCAAGTCATAAGTTTATAAAGCAAGGAACCCAAAGAAGGAAATAACAGTCTTATACGCAAAAAGATTAATATTCCAATGATGTATTACAACAGTGGCCGGGTAACTACCCGCCTAAAAGAAATCTATACAAAGCTAAGTCTATCCTAGCGGTGGGAAGAGATCTTCAGGATCAGGCTTCAGGGCCACCTCCGCTTGGACCAGCACCGTCTGAGCGTGGCTGCCCAAGGAAAGCCTTAAGGATGTTTAGCCCATCATCAGCAGCAGCAGCCTCATTCACCTTCTCCACCACTGGATGCGGGAAGGCAGCGTACTGGTTCACAGCTTGGTCATAAGCAGCTTCAGTATTAACATTGAATAAAGGGAAGTTGGAGGGCGGAAAGCCTCTCTCAGCAAACCCTAGACCAAGCAGGAAGCCAGTCTTCTCCCCATCCTCATGAGAAGCGTTGAGGGCTGCGCTCATCGCATCGTCATAAGAGGTCTCTGAAAGGACCCGACGCGCAACCTACAAAAGAATACAAGTTTAGAACATTTTCTAATTACGAGCGGAAAGCGTAAAGAAAAGATAAAGATACCTGAGGCAACGCTTCTCGAAGCAGCCATTGGAGGGTAGCTTGACTTTCTTTGTAAGCACGTTCGGCTCCGTTTTTATCAAGGTTGGCAAGTTGAACTTCCTTGGCGGCAGCCTCTTCGACGCTTTTGAGTTTCCTTTCAGTGCGGTCAAGCACCCCCCTCTGGTCAAGGATCTCCTGCAGCTTCTTGGCATCTTCCATTGCCAAGGCGTCATGAGCATGCTGAAGAGCCTTTAATTTGCATTTAAGCTGCTCATTCTCTTCGCGAAGTGGCTCAGCAACAGCTTCAGCCTTGGCAGCCTCTCAGTTGAGTTTCGCGCAGTCTCCTTGCCAGCCGAAGCTGTTCATTCACAGCTTGGGCAGCCTTGGAGCGGGCCTCGAGTCGCGCCTGGACTTCAACCTCGAGGGCCTTGAATGCCTTCTCCTTCTCGGCTGCGGCAGCGGCCAACTGCCGGTTCTCCTCCCGAAGAGCCCGCGCTTCAGATATATCTTTGGCGCGAGCTGCTTTTAACTTGTCGTTTTCACGACAAAGCAGCTCGACGCGGGGCTGCGTTCGGGCCTGGAGAACCCGAAGCTCATTGGTTAGCCTACCCTCTTGGTAGCTAGCCATGGCTTCCCCCAACGCACCATGAGGAGCAGCGTGGCGAGCCCAGTCCACGCACTCCACAGGGGTGCGAAGGGTTGTTCCTCGGCGTATGTTCCATCTTGGAACATACACTTCAGTGGAATCCGACACTGCAAAAGAAACAAAGGCAGTTAGGAAAAGATGATAAAAATATATAAGGGAAAAAGAACCCTACGTACCTGTAGGGTCAATAACAGGCCAATAGCCGCCAAACCCATCACCTGAACCTAAAGGAAATCCATCCAACAGGTCAGGCAGACGGGAAGGTGGCATAGATCGGCGGGAAGCCTGGCGCATACCTGATGGTCCGGCCGTCGGTGCCGGTGGCGCAGGTATAGTGGCAGCCGCTGTGGTAGCCATGTTTGGCGCCACCTCCTCAGCAACAGTAACCGCCGGCTCCGTGAAAGATGCTGTAAAAAATTGCACTCACGGCCGGCGGAGACACCTTCTCAGCTGGAACAGCCTCAGGAAGGCTGGAACCAGCGGAAGCAGGCGTAGACGCCTGGGTCGACGCCTCGGGAAGGCTGACCGAGCCTACCGTTATTGGCGGGGGAATACTTGCTCCAACTCCACCCTGGAATGCGTCAACATCCACACTGCACAAGCAAAAGTGTTAGAAAAATTTATTTGAAACAACAAATCTAGACAAGAATTATGGGGGTACTCACGGGGTTTCTTGAGCTTGAACGCACGGACGAGCGGGGGCGAACCCGATGGAGCCGGCCTCTTGACACCGGTAACCGTCGTCGTCGCTGCCTCCCCGGAGGTAACACCTGCAGCCTCCGGAGCGGTGGTCTCCTCACCACCGGGCTTCCCCGCCACCTCTGCATTATCTGACTCCGAGTCAGATAGGATTACCGGGTCGGCCGTAGAGGCCACCTTCTCCTTGCCCTTCCCGACGGCAGCCTTTTTCTTCCGCACCAGTGGAGGACCTTCTGCGGATTCCTCAGAAGAAGAAATGTCATGAACTCCAGCAGCAGGCACAGCATTGAGAGGTTCAGGGTAGAAGATAGGCTTACCTGGCCGTCGGTGGCTCAGGATCTCTTGGCCTGGCGGGTAAACCTCCACGAACCGACCCGCGGTCTGCTCTAAGATGGGCAACTCGTTCTCGTCCAGAGCACGAGTACCCATCCGCGCGGGACCATCTTCCTCCCGCGGGTTTCAGGAGCGACTGAAGATCGTTCCCCTCTGAAATCAACAAGAAAGTTAGTAAAAATCGAAGTCAGCAAAATGAAACAAGACGTACCATAAGGGACAGAGTTCGAACCATATTCAAGGACGATCGGAACCTTATCCGCATTCGCCGCCTTCCACACCCGGCTCATCCCCAACATCACCATCGCCGACTCCGGAAAACGGAAAACCGGGGACTGGACCCGGGAAATCTTCGAGAACCATTCCGCCTCCTCGTAGTTGAGGGCGGGAAGGTTCGGAAGTGCCTGGCCATTCTTGAACTTCATGGCGATGGGGATGGCGCGAGCGGATATGAAGAAGAACTCTCTTCTCCATGAGCGAAGACTCCGCTCGGTGGTACAAATCTTTAAACCCTTGATACGGGTTGTAAGAGTGTACCACCCTTGGATGCACCTCCATGTATAGAAGGTCATCAGGCGATCAACGAGGGGCTCAAGGCCCAGTATCCGGCACACCCACTCAAAGTGCCGGACCTTGGCAATGGCCATGGGGTGCACCTCTGTCAGGTGCACACCGTGCCTCTCTAGGACACGGTACACAAACTTTGTCAACGGAAACCTAAGGTTCCCGTAGACAAAGAATGCAGCATAAACCCCGATCTTGCCACTAGGGGCATCGTACACAGTATGGTGGGGTTCAGGAAACTCAGGCTCGAGAGACTCGAGCATGAACTTCCTGATGATATACTGGTACAGATCGACAGGAAGAGAGCACTGGCATTCGCCAGCAGTCTTCTGGTCATCAGCATCATGAGAAGACATGGTGGAAGAAAGACGAAAAGAGATTTCAGGGTAATGCTTTACTGAACAGAAAAATTCGCCGGAAATTACTTGAGAAGAGATGAAAGTGGAAAGTGTGAATTGCAAATAACCCTCTCCCCCTTTATATAGTAATCGCAATTAATGCGGTGAATTTAATGCGGAGGAGAGAGAAATCAAATGTGCAATGAAACTATGACACGTGGCAAAAAGCAAGCTGGCAACAGCTGTTGAAAGGACGTGTGCCAGTAATTTCGCGGCCACGCGCCCGAAAAATCGCTCCCACGCGCCTGAAAAAGCGACTGGAATGACCATGTTCTGTCACGTCACCATAACTTCCTGCACGTCCTGACACAGTCAGAAGAAACCGTCGCACGACGTTTCAGAGGTTTATCTTTTCACCAACTCTTCGAATTTCAAAATTCAAAATTCGAAAGTATTAAAAAGTAAGCGGGAAAATACCCCTTACCCCTTGGCAAGCAAGTAACCGTAAGACGGATGCGGGTACAGTGTAAAGGCAAAACCCTTCACATACCTAGCACCCGCAGGGAATTGAAGCAAATAAACCTTGGCAAACAAGTAACTGTAGCCGGCTGCGGGTACAGTGTTAAGGCAAAACCCTTCACATACCTAGCACCTGCAGGGAATTGAAGCCAAGAACCTTGGTGAACAAGTAACCGTAAGACGGATGCGGGTACAGTGTTAAGGCAAAACCCTTCACATACCTAGCACCCGCAGGGAATTGACGCCAGGAATACCTTGAGAGTAAAGTAACCGTAAGACGAGCGCAGGTACAGTGTTAAGGCAAAACCCTTCACATACCTAGCGCTCCGCTGGGAATTGAAACCAAGAAGGATCTTCTGGGCAATGCTTGCGGAAACGGAAATAGCATCCCCGCATAGCGGGAACATCGAGAACTACGTTGTTTGAAGCTCCAGGATGGAATTGGTGGTCTTAACATAATTGATCACTATGTTCAAAACTACCAAAACCTCATGGAAAATACATACAACTGGGACTCAATGCTCCTGACTTGCGAGGAGGTTACAGACCTACCCGCATCATACCCAAAGACCAAGCAGGAAACTCGGGCATTTCTGCAAGTGACAAGGACTTCCGCGGAAAGAATCCCCATGGAAAACCTTACAAAACCCTTTTCAAAACCCTTTGCTCAAGTCCAAAAGTTCACCTCACTTCATTAAACACTCATGAGAAGAACATTGGACTGGGGGGACTTGAAGAGGTAGGTCCCAGCAGAGCCCAGTTGGACCCGCAAGACTCACCTTAAACAGGGACGTCTGCGCAGAGACCAACTAGATCCGCAGGACCAACCATGCTCAGAGACGTGACGTCCTTACGCGCAGTACGCAAGCTGGTCCCGCAGGAAATGCCTCCCAATGGTGAAGGACTCCGCCTGTCCCCGCAAGCCTCGGATACAAGCCATTAGGGAAGGCCACCGCGCAGCATGGCTACACGCACAAGGCACTTAGCTCTCAATCGTTCAGTGTCACCTGAAGGAATGAGCCAAGCCGGGAGCAATCCCGCACAGAGGCGGGAGGGGGAATACTCCGCCCAAATAAGCCAGTCCGTATACTGAAGGATATTTTACTGTACCTGACGAGGTATGGGCAAAAGATCTGATCAGAGATGCGACAGCTCACTGACAGCAGCATGGCAGACAGCACGCCACAGCACTGTGACCAATAGCCGCCGCCTACCCACCAACTCCTGCCATACCACGTGCCTAGCCTGTAGTTGGCAGAAGAGGAAGAGTGCACGACACGCCTGCTCTGTGTCAGCCGCTACCTATCCACCACTCACAGGCAGGGCACGTGCATAGGTTACAGTTGGTAGCGTGTTGGGCCGGCTAAACCCCTTGGAAACCTACCTTCGGCTATAAATACCACAAATGGTATGAACATCTTATCTTATCATATCTTATTACATTATCATCATAATATACCTGATATCTGCTCTAGCAATCTCTTAATATACTTTTATATTTAAAGAGCAATCTAGTCTGATTCTCACGCCGGAGGGTGGTCACAAGGAGGAACCCCCCCCCCTTCTCAGTGACGAGCTCACGGTGTCTGTTTTGCAGGTTATCAGAAGAACCATCTTCCAAGGGTCTAACCCCTCGTGGGAAACATCTCTCCAACCCCCAGGTTACCAGTAACTTGCCCGGGTCCGATTAGTGTTTCTTCAGGTTCGGATCCATTTTTGTTGAGTTCCAACGATTGGTGGTATGCCGGAAATAAACTCACCGGAAGAGGAGACGGATATGGTGGCGTACAACGAGGTGAGGTAGGCTTGGGGTGGGGTGGGTTAATATAATATAATTTTATTAAGGATTAAAACAATAATAATTTTTTAAACAAACTGAAATGACGGGTTTACCCCTGATTTAACGGCAAACAACTAACTGGGTTAGTGATTTGGACGTAATTGGCAAGAAGTGAGATACCTCGATGGTGCAGATGCAAAAAATAAACTTTTTAGACTAAAGTGTCATTTTTGATCAAATCAAGAGGACGATTTTGACACTTTACTCTTCCTTATATATTGGATAAGTTTAATTAGAAAGGTGAGGCATTGGTTCCCAATATTCTATAAAAAACGAACACAAAAGAATATAATTGAACATAAACGAACAAACACATATGAACGTAAATAAACGTATTAATTATATAATTCTTACTTGACATAATATTTTATATAATATAAAAGATATTAATATATATATCATATGATTATAAATGTATATAAATAAATTAACTAATAAACAATAAACGACCGGAACTCAAGCTCGACCTTCAACAACTACTCACGACTCACGAGCAAAAGCTCGAGCTTTGGAAATAGATCTTGAAATGAACCGGACTCACGTAAGTTAAATGCACCGAAGCCTACACAAGCCCTGCCTAGGCT